>NW_022744250.1:13095-15287 GCF_011630105.1 Anneissia japonica | reverse complement strand
TCACATTTTTGTTTAATTTTATATATATATGTAGGCCTATATAATATGGACCTATCTACATATACTGTATATATTATACACACACATATATATATATATATATATATATATGATATATATATTATTTCACGTTTTTGTTTAATTTTTTTTAAATTTTGAATTAAAAGGGCCTTGAGACGATTTTTAATGTGGAAGGCGCTATAGAAATGCAGGAAAATTTCCATTATCATTATATAGTTCTATTCAAAGCATCAAAGCAAGACAATTATGAGTTAGTCTTTTTCCATGTATGCTTTCCAATATAGTGTTTCTTTGGTGATCCTGCCTTGTCATTCCAAGTGAAGGCGTAGGCCTATCATGTTGATATATAATAAGTAGTGCATCTAGAACTAGCGCTCTTCAGCGCATATACAAAAGAGTGTGAAATAAGTCATGCTTTCCGATTTGGTTGGAAGCCTGAACAAAGCCTCTGTGGCCAAAGGGTTGGCAACAGAAGGCACGGGTTATACAACGACTTCTAGTTTGGCCAACGTTTTTTACACCTGTAATGGGCTCCTCTTCTTTCACGTTTACATCGTTATAGACCTAAGCTACCGTATATATATAAAAAACCCGATTTATATACGTATAAAACGTATGAAAAATCCCTAAAATCAACCTCAACTGAACTCAAACACAGAAACAGAGAAGGAATCTGACCCAGAATTCACAATTTAAAATTTAACCTGCCCATGTTTCTTCCCAATAATTACGGTGGTCCATAAGTGTCACGTGAAACTTATGGACCACCGTAATCCATATCACTTGGCATTTATTGTAAGATGTCTGATTCGATTCCACATAACCATTATTGGAATTGCAGAAACTAAACAGCAAATCTAAACCAGTAGATAGCAATACAAATTGACACCAACCTGAGATAACAAATGTGAATCCTGATATGAATATAAAATGATCATCTTTGTTGGTCATAACTGCGCATGCGAAAACCAAAACAGCTAGGATATCCGTAACCATGGCGATGATATGGAAGAAGCTTAACCAATAAGTGAACTCTAGATGAACAAGACAAATATAATGTTTAACTATTTATTGTTTTGCATGTTATTATTTATTTATATATTTATTTTTAATTGGATGGAAAGCAACTGAAACAATATGTCTGAATTGCTCAGTGATATGCTTATAGGCGCGTTGCGCAAACATATTATTAACATCATCACCTCTATTACCACCATCATCGTCATCATCATTATAATTATAATCATCATCGTTATCTTTATTAACGCCACCATTACGCAGTAGGTACAGCCCGTATTCTGGACAGAGAAAGCCCGTTATGGACAACAGCGCCCCATATAGCCCGTATTCTGGACAGATTTCAGAGCCCGTATTCTGGACAAATTTCACAGCCCGTATTCATTCTGGACAGAGAAAGCCCGTATTCCGCCGTATTCTGGACAACAGCGCCCCATACTATTCTGGACAACAGCGCCCCCATACAGCCCGTATTCTGGACAGATTTCACCAACCCAACTCTCATTACGATTACGATGATGGATAATAACAAAGATTGTAATATGATGTTAATTAAGATGATTATTACCATCATCATCATTATCATTATCGTCATCATTAATCATAATAAATAGTATTATCAAGTGTATTAATATAATTATGGGTTGTAATAATAATAGGCCTAAGTATAATGTATATTATCATTAATATTAATATACTCTAATCATAGACCTTGATATTAATGGTCTAAGTTCAATCTATGAGTACTGTCGTATTATCTCCCATAATTCATTTATGTAAATCACTTGACATGTTAAACTATTGGGACCGTATTATTACATACGGCATGCAATTCAAGCTGCAGGCTGTTTTTGAAACAATTAAGGAGAGACATTTACGACATTTACGTTTTATTCCAATTAATGTTTGTTCTCATTAAGATGCTGTTCAGGTAAATCAGTGACCTACTTAGCCAACCGGTGGCCGGATCTCCGAAGGTGCCTCGTACTTTACGATCCAGAAGAGATGAAAACGAGACCAGGTCACGACAACGACCTTTTTCGCTTCCTGAAATTAGATAATATAAAACTAACAATTCAGCTGTAGTATACACATCGTATATGATATTATACACTAGATATTGTAAAGAAATGATATAATGCCTAGAGTGTATA
>NW_022744250.1:0-12694 GCF_011630105.1 Anneissia japonica | reverse complement strand
TATATATATATATATATATATATATATATATATAGGCCTATTTATAGGCCTATTTATATGTGTATGTATGTATAGCTACGATTGTAATCTGTATAAATTAAATACAATGATGAAAACTAGAATTGATTTTCGTTCAAGAAAAATACGCCGTAGGCCTACCTATTTGTATGTCTGACTATTAATAATTTATGATACAAATTTAAATTAACCGCATTTTTATATATTTTCATCATACCGAAAAGCATATTAAAAACATAACTACTTTGCGGTAGGAAAACGCTAGAAAGGAGAATGCAAGAAATATGCGTCATGAAAACTTCGATGAGTAATGAATAAATGATTGCAAATTGATGAGAAAAATGATTTAAATCAACCTGAGCATGTTTTTGGCACCGATGTGATGAATAAGTAAGCATTAGACTTCAGGATAAATGAGACCGTAATGTATATCTTTTATTAGTCTTATAATCGTTAAAATATTCAAGAGTATAATTGAAATTTTAATTAAAAACATCCTCACATTTATCGCCAGCAGGAGTGTAGAAAAATGAAATAGTCTTGACACAGATATGACCTTTTCGATAGATGTCGTTCGAATGCAGAATGAAGGAAAAATATTATATAACGAGCGGAAAAAGTGTTCTTTTTTCTGATTGTATATGAGTTGGATTGAAAGAAATACGTCGCCCTACATTAACGAAAGGATAACGATGAACTCTGGCACGCGCGTGTTGCATCATATTACATTTTGACAGTTATTCCTTCATCTGCTAGCTAAAAAAATACACATATTTACAAATATATTCCTAATTTAAAGTCAAAACACGTATCTTGTACGAATCTGTCGAGGCTTAATTACCATCGTTTTTCAAGTGCTGCAATAGTCTGATAGGCCTACTTACATCTTCATTTCTAGATATATTTTTTAAATCGTCGTTCGAGTAGATGATGATCAATTGTAGGCCTAGATATCAGGGGGCCTGCGATATATTTTCCAGTTTGTTTTTCTTAGAAAAGATGTATATTATCATAACGTAATACAGACTCTTTATTTTAATGTTTTGAATTGATTAAAGAACATTTATTGTACAAATTTTAAGGAAAGCTATTTTCAGGATTCGATTAGCAGCGTACGGTATGTATAATCACGACTGGGCCTAGCCTGTGATTATATCTCTGAGTTACTTTATGAGATACTGTTGTGCCGGAGTTTTAATAATTTTTAAATAATTAGGCTGTAAAATCGCACTGTAAAATCATGGATTCGCGGACAATAATGCAGCGCACAGAAACGGAAAGTAATTGTGTAGAAATGGGCGATACTGCAGAGAGCAACGAAAAATAATTGCATAGTTACGGGAAATAATCGCGTAGCAACGTGCAATAATGCAACGGAATGGAAAATAATTGTATAGCTACGGGTAATAATCGCGTAGCAACGGGCAATAATGCAGTGCGTAGCAGTGGAAAATAATCGCATAGCTACGGGTAATAATCGCGCAGCAGCGGTACCACCGGTAGATACTGAGTACAGCAGAGATACGGTACCAATAATGGGAAGGTATGACCACTCAGGAATAGGAAATTACGTTAAGGTAATAATGACGTCAAGATTGACTTATTAAAACATTAGGCCTACGACTCGGTCTCTGAACCATAAGGTAGGGTCCGATTTCCCTACTAGCCAATTACTTATGTTGAAAGAGGCATTTTATATATGTAACCAATCTTTACTCAGAAATAATGTAGACATTAGGTTCAATTTCCATTGCGTTGATTAGTAATTGCAACATATTGGTATTCTCCCACAGCGCGACTGAGTGTGTTCTGTAGACATTGGTAATTATGGAAAGTGAATAAAAGCCTTGGGTGGGTGCGCCACAATAATATTATAAATATTATGATAATAATAATGATTATAATATTAATAAATAATGATAACGATGATGATAATGATGATGGTAATGGTAATACTGTAATAATAATAATAATAATAATAATAATAATAATAGGCCTAATAATAATATTTATAATAATAATTATTAATAATGATAATAATAAAATAATAATAGACATTTATAATACTGTTATTTCATTTTGGGGCTTAATAGGTTATAATTTTACTGAGTAAAGTATAAATATAAAACGCAATATGGCTGCGAATATAAATTCGTTCATTATACAAATACTGTATTAAACATGTTTAATTAAATAGCATAGTTTTTACGTAAAATCTCACCATTAATGACACATGTCCGCCACAGTCCTGATGACATCAACACACGCGTAGTCTTTGGTTCTGTAACTATCTCATCGTCCGTGTAGATGTCCGAAATGGTGTCATTAACGGCCAAATCATCCATGTAATTCAACCAACTGTTGGTGATGACTGCTACCAGGAGGAAGGCGACGGACGTGGTAGCACACAAGACAACAAGGACTACCGTTTGCTTGAACTGGTGACGAGTAGATCGGACCATGATCGTATTCTAATCTAGAGGACATATAGTAACAATTACATTTCAACGTTGATTGTAGAACTAGTGATGCGCAGGCGCAAAATATATCAAAATCACAGTTTCAGTCGGAACACAAATTTATGTCAATATAGATTGATCATTTCGAAAATGGAAAATGAATAGAACATTGAATAATAAAACTCAATATCATCATCATCCAACAGATTTTTTCCCCATTTTAATGGCAGATAAAAGGAAAACCAGGACATTACGATGTGTCTATGCCTATAGGGACCATGGTTTCCTCACCAATGGCTTATATGGAATTGAACAAAATGCCTAGGTCTACTAGTTTAGGTAGTATCCAGATAATTCGGCCTAAAAATATTTAATTAAAACATTAACTTGGCCGTTTAAAAATTTAAAAATCAACTTTATGAGGCACGATCTTGTTCACTTTTTTTACCTGAAAGCTTTGTAATCTATTACAAACATTTATAATCGACTGTCAGTGAATCTTAGGTTCTGAAAATAATATAGAATATATTTAAGCCACTTGGCGAGAAAATTATTTCTAATTCTAAATTTGAATTGATTGAAAGCTAATGCGTAACGTAATGCTTATAAATTTATCGGAGGATTCAGTGCGCGCTTACTCGAGAGCGGTGCTCTTACAAAAAATATTGGCGCGGAGCTTTCCACGTCTGTTCCCATGGTGTTACCTCTGTTTTTGTTCTATTTTGAATTATAATTGAGAAATTACCATTACTTTTAATTTACCAGACAATCTACCGATTGTATTGAGTGATATCCTTACAATATCACTACACAATCCAGGCACGTATCCGGGGGGGGGGGGTTATGGTTCGGGAGAACCCTCCCCCCTTTTCTAGCAAACCCCCCCCTCTTTTCTGGCGAAACCTTCTCTTTAAATTTCCCAAGTAAGCCCTCCAACCCAACTAATGCACCACAGACCCACCCAGACGCAGACATTTTCAAACATATCTGCTTTTACAGCATTATAGACCCATAAAGCACAAAAATCCTCTTGCTCTGGGGGTTTTCGCCGATCCCACCGGGGCTTCGAATGTGGACCTCACGCCCAGAAAACCCTCCATTGGAAGAACCTGTCTACGAGCCTGCAATCACAAAATTTGGTTAAAAAACCTCGATACACAACCAATAATGAATTTCAAATTGAGGATAGGCCTAGCTGAAGGGTAGCGTCATTTTTCTGTCCTCTCCTTTATTGCAAATTCGCATTGCATTTATTACTATCGATGGTTAGTAGTAATTCTAATTATATTCATTATATTGTTTTACGTGAGGTTATTTGCAAACCTGTTTCAGCAAGGTAGTGGATTGGTCAAAATCCACTGTTTCCCGTTATGTGACGTGTACAGAGTTTATAATGCCAACGGGACCATACACAATATGCATTGTGGGGCGTACCCCTTTGTAAGCACGGAGAGCAACGACCGCATTGAAAATTCGGGCCCCAATGATAACCCTGCTGTGACGACCATTTGCGTAGAAATACCCATTTAAAAGTGGGTGTGGCATGTGGAAGTAAATAGAGGTGTGAGCAAGGCTACATTTATATATTTTGCTTCCTTTTAAGATGAGGAACAAACAGATCGTTTGACCAAAATAACTGAGAGGTGGGGTTGGTCGATAGAACACAAGTTTCTCACCCGGGTAGGCGCCCTTAACGACTAGACTGGAAAATATATGCCCTTTGTCTTGAAAAATCAATACGAATTCATATTTTATACTCACCCTTTTCTTACGATTATAGCTTTCAAAAAATATTGCTCTCACCTATCAAATCTTCTAAATTCATGAATCTCAAAGCCAGCGGAATATCCAATTACATTAAAAATATTAATCTACTTTTTTCTACGGGTCTAGTCTGTGTACAATATAGGTAAGTCCTCATAAATGTTCCTTTATAATGTTAGAATACGTGTCAGGCTCTGCGTATTTTATCCACGTTAACGATGTTAAAGGTACACCCAATCAGGGGCAGAGAAACTGTGCATACCATTTTCCACGTAACTAGATTACGCCGCACATCAAATCATCAACGTAATGAACACATCAACAAGCGACACAATACAACCACGAAACAGGTCTTGTTATGTGAGACAGATCTTGTCATGAGTCACAATGAGAGTCCCACATTACAGTTAGTGTTATTACTGAGGATTAATAAGAATAAAGACTGCATTTACACCAATTACTTACCAAAGATTTTCATTTGTTCAGTTGTTCACTTCAGTGGATGTCTCCCTCTAGAGGTACGGATAAGCATTGTATTGCCTGTTTGTAGACGCGCGCTAACACCCATCCACATCACCCCAATCACGATCATTATTTTATTGAGATACAAAAACGGAAGTTGATGGCGTTCATTAAAGAGCTACTACGAAAATCGCTATTCAGTGTCATTCATAATTATTCTTAATAATTAATCAAAATGACTTTATAAAATAAACAACAATGTAGTTAATTCATTAAAACATTGTTATTTTTAAAAATGTTTTATTCAACATTATTTAACGAGGTTAACCCTAAGAGCAATGCTGATACATAAACAAAATAAAATGCAACAGTTAATTAAGAAGAAGAAAATTCAACAAAAATTCAGTTTACAAGAAAAACACACTAACTCTTGTATAAGTACAATTTTTTTAGTGAACCCAAGAAATATTATCCATTGGGATTGCAAAAACCTGAAATTCCAAAGACAAATAAATTTTTTTATTTACGCTTCAATGTTTGGCATGTAAATAAGGTTCGAGAAACACGTTTTGTCTAATCTGTGATTAACTTACATATTGTGAGAGGCAGAATTTTTTTTGGACATGGGTTAAGACATTTAAACAGGAAAAAAATTGATGAACTACCGCGGTGTTTTCATGTTAAAACATTCTTATACATATTAACATCAATTTATAAAATTCTCTTAACACGCAAGTCATCTTATACCATGGAGGAATTTGTTTAAAATCTGTCTCTTATACACATCTAGATGTGTATAAGAGACAGTATATATATATATATATATATATGAAGAAGATGCATCCATATGATTCAGGCTCAGAATCGACAACAATCGCAAAACCACCAGTCACAATTGGATTCTGATGACAGAGCTAGACTGCCTAATTTATGTATTCCGATTTTAAATTAGATATCAGCACAACATCTTTATACGTAACCATGACCATCGTTGAGCTGTCGGTTTTCCAGTACAATGTCCATTCTCGGGTTTTCGTCGTTGTATTCACCTACGTTCACAAACGCAACTTCTTCTTGCGCGATCTGCTGCAGAGTTCCGTCTTGGCGTCGTTCGTATACTCTAATCGAGTACGTCCCTCCATCACTTAATTGCGCATCTCGTATATTAAGCGTAACCATCCCATTGGGCTGTACTTGATGAACTAAACGCTCGCTGCAGTGATCGTCTGCCAATGTTTCTTCACCTCGAGTAATCTCCTCGCCGTCCCTTAGCCAACTTATAACATGATTCTCATCAATTCCTTCCACGCCACTTGTTAGTGGGATATCAGATCCAAGTAAAACGCACAACGGCATAAAGTTTGGAATGATCGCCACCATTTTGCTGGGTCTGTATTTGTTTAGAAAATAAAAGAAAATAATAAACATGACAGAATTACTAAAGCACATTAGGTTGGCAAAATGTCCCTCCATGTAGGTATGTAGTTACTCCATTTTTGGAGTGTCTGCACCTGCCGTCAAAACTTTTATTAAAACCTCCGATTTCGGAGTTTCTGCGTACTATTAATTAAACAAGCTCTCTCTATAGAGAGATAGAGCAAATCTCCGATTTTGGAGTTTTCGCGTATAGTACGCAAAACCTCCGAAATCAGAGGGTTGCTCTCTCTATATATAGACAGCGCTTGTTTAAAGATTTTATTTATACGAAACCTATACGAAACCTATTGCATAGGTTTCGTATAAATAAAGATTTTATTTATACGAAACCTATGCAATAGGCATCTAATGCCCATTCAAGGATGGACAAAATTCTGGTTTGATGTTAAGTTTATTGCTCAATATGTGTCAAAATATGAATTTAAATGATTTTTTTTTCTTAGTTTGTGACTACTGTATTTGATTTGATTAATACAATAAAAAGTGTCCCCTTAATAGGGTAAAATTGTATTGATTTGACCATGTGGCACACTCAAAAAGTGTCTCCGCCTCCTTAATGGGATACCCTTAGTAGGGGTATCCCGTTAAGGGGGGTATCCCATTAAGGGGGGTATCCCATTAAGGTTGGCTGTAGTGTTAAAAGATGGGCCTATAGGTCTACTGCCACGGAAAAGTGTCCCCTTAAGGGGTGTCCCATGGATTGGGGTGCCCCAAAGGAGGGATTCATCATGACAGCAACATTTTCTGTCACCGAACCAAGACAGTAGCCCTTAGATGGCCCCTGGTACCTAGCCTAAATGGTTAAGAAACTGTCAGCCTACCTTTTGATAACGTTTATTTCTTTGGGGCTTGGTCTGTGTTAGTAGCCTACCTTCTACTTACGGTACACGTTGTGTGTTGATATTTTTAGATTTTGGTATTTCCATAGGAAATAATAATGAAGTACAATCCATTGTTGCTTTATGAATGACTGAATTCTTGCGGTGGGCTCACCTGGCGTGATACGTCGCTTAACCATAACCTTCCGTTGAAATAGCAGCCCTTTGTTTACAATAGGACTCGTGCAACACTGCTAATAGTATAACGGAATGGGTATACAGCGCGCCATAGATCGCTGGACGAGGGTGAGTACGACCACGAGAGGTCTGGGAACGTCCACGACGGGAGGAGGAAAGATATCCCCGAAAGGGGAACATCGCCGAAAGGGGGAAACATCACCGATAGGAGGAACATCCCCGATAAGGAGAAATGTTTCTGACTGGAGGGGAAATGTTCCTGAGAGGAGGAATGCTGGGCGGGTGGGGTCCAGAGGGAGAAAAGGGTGCGTACGTCTGACTAACTGAAAATTAAAACTATACCGGTATGTTTTAAAGCATTAACAAATTTCATCATAATACGTGTGTGAGTGATAATTGCAGTGAACCAGAAAATTAGGCCCCATTGTAAAGGTCAGGGTGTGCACATTCCTCGATCCTTCCATTCGCGTTCGTCATCAATTAAATTTTAGTTTTATAGTGCAATAATAAAAGCGCAATTGAGACAAGGATGGCGCAACATGACCATTGACCATTTAGGAACACAATTCCGACAACGGTAGGCTACCGATCCGCTACCGATCCTTAAATTCTAAATATAAATTACCGTACTACCAACAAAATAATAATATCTACAAGCAAATCAATATGTTAATCCCAAACACAAGATGCCTTCTACAAAGTCTCATTATTATGAGGCAAGTTGGTCTGGTGAGATTCGAACCTATGACCTCCAGATAACGATCTTATTTTCGCAGCCACTAGACCACAAAGCTTTCCCTCATTAAACTAGTGTTAAATTTATTCCTTAAGAAACAGCTATGATTATTTGCGTCAGGAAATTTTATAGGAATAGGGGCCTAATATTTTTTTTCCACCTAATGTGTTATCCTACCTGAATGCTCAGTACAATCCCAAATACAGGTCTCCTTGCAGTAAAAACTACTTTTTGGGACGGAGTTTTCATGGTTTTAAGCAGTTTTGGTCTCTAATTAGAGTAATAAAAATAAATGACATTAATTTTGTTAAATTAAAGTGGTCTTTAATTGGAGATGGTCTTTATTGGGGGCGTCTTTCATTAGAGGGAGCTGTAGTAAGCGTTATATGGGCGACACTGCAGGTTCATGAATAATTAAATAGCAATATAAATTGAATATTCATTTATCCTAGCAGGGTATGTTATTGTCGACAAGGTCCAGTGAACACACACTTCTGCTGTCCTAGCCTACACACGAACTTTTTTCTTATGCTTGTGTTAAGTAACAAAGTGATATTATATAGGCTTAGCCTAGACTTAATATTCTTTGTATGTACTGTACCTTGTAAGTAGTACAAAAGAATATAAACAGGAGCAACCACCAGCGGCAGTAGGTAAGAATTAGATTATAATTTATATTTATGGTAGTGTAGGTCTGGCCCCTGGCCTAGGACGCTTTGGCTAAGAACCAATTATTGCCCATCTAAAGATTAATGTATAAAATATAACAACACCTGCAGTAGTGGTGCCCATAATGCAGTGGCGGTGCCCATCTAAGGACTAATGTATAAAATATAACAACACCTGCAGTAGCGGTGCCCATAATGCAGTAACGGTGGCCATCTAAGGACTAATGTATAAAATATAACAACACCTGCAGTAGCGGTGCCCGTAATGTAGTAGCGGTGCCCATCTAAGCATTAATGTATAAAATATAACAACACCTGCAGTAGCAGTGCCCATAATGCAATAGCGGTACCCATCTAAGGATTAATGTATAAAATATAACAACACCTGCAGTAGCGGGCCCGTAATGCAGTAACGGTGCCTATCTAAGGATTAATGTATAAAATATAACAACACCTGCAGTAGCAGTGCCCGTAATGTAGTAGCGGTGCCCATCTAAGCATTAATGTATAAAAATATAACTACACCTGCAGTAGTGGTGCCTATCTAAGGATTAATGTATAAAATATAACAACACCTGCAGTAGCTTGTAGAGGATTTGCTATAAATTTTAGTTACTTTATGCTAAATTTTACTGAGACATCTACAGTAATGTATTTGTGGTTTAGATTCTCAGAGCAGATTGAGTAACATTAAATATCAAGACATTTACTAAAGGATCTGCCTTGTCTATTTTGTTTGAGTCATTGATGTAATGCAGTTACAGAGTTCGTAGTGTAGCGGTAGTGCATGAAATTTTGTTCACATAAACTAGAGGTGATTACCAATAAACGTTCATCGCCATTTTTTAAAGTTCGTCTCCAGGGTTGATTCCCTTACACCTACAAAACAAAACAGGGGTTTCAAACTTTAAAAGCGTCCAGCGTCCTGATGATGACATAATTAATGTCGAAATATTGAATTCCGACAGGATGGCGTGCATTTCGATACTTGAAGTGTATTATACTATGTTTTCTGAGGTTAACCAGTGGACCAGTAAAGGATGTGTTCTAAAGAACTTACAGTCGTGAGTTCGAATCGCGTAGTTAGCAAGTTTGAATCGCGTACTTTTTTTTCATTTTGTGAAACAAGTCTCATCCATGTTCATTAAAAAAAATTATCACTCGTGACCTTCGGTTAAGGTTCTTAATAAGGGCGTCGTGAGTTCGAAACGCGTCTTGATATTCTTATTTTTTTTATCTAATTTTAAGAAAGTATTTTAACTTTGCACAAATGATTATTCTAAATAATGTTATTTTTTTTCTTGTACAAATACACATTATATTTATTTAAAACTTACTGTACATTATTTCCATTACCACTAGCAGGGCACGTCGTATGAATGGCCTGGTCGGTCAAGTATGTGTTCTAAAGAGCTTAAGGTTGAGAGTTCGAAGCGCGTATTGGTATTCTCCCCCCCCCCCAATTTATATATTTTTAAAATTTTGTACAAATGATCATTCTAAAAAATACTTTTTTTTGTACAAATAAACTTTCTAATTATATAAAAATTTCTATCTTATTAGCTCTTCCAAAAAACCCAATATGATAACATGTATGTAATGTGCGCATGCCTGAGTTTTTATTAACCGTACATAACTGAATGCTTCAACCCTGAGGCACGACCAACATCGGCTACATACAATATATCAACGCGAATTAAGCACAAATTAATGAACATTTGACGATATTTGCCCATTACATTGGAAATGAAATAATATTAAACCTGTGTTAATAGTAACTTATAAAAAGAAATAATAATAATAATTTTTCACACATCATTGTAAAAATTTTCATTTCTTTCATGTATTGTAAAAAATACAAGATTAAGTTGTTGTTAGCAGCAGTGATGATGGTGGTAATGATGATTTTCTGTTATGTTTTTATTGTTTACAAAGTATTCAAATAACAGATACACTGTTACTATTGATATTGAGAAACATATTTTAACTTTGTACACATTATTATTCTAAATAATGTTTTATTTTCTTGTACAAATAAACATTTTATTTATTTAAAACTTACTGTACATTATTGTCATTACCACTAATAGGGCATGTTGCATGAATGGCGCGGTCGGTTAAGGATGTGATGATAATGGTGGTAATGATGATTTCCTGTTATGTTGTTATTGTTTACAAGCTGTCACCTCGTTTTGAGAATAGACAATTGACACGTTAGACTAGTGACTGCGCACACACATACAGTACACGTACAAGTGAATAATAGTCAACATAAAAACATAGTTATAAATTCAAATAAGGTGTTTAATAAAATAATATGTCGAACATTCAGTTCGCATCATAATACCCTGGCCTATATACAGATGAGAAGCCAAACATGTGACGTTCTCCTGGGTCACTACTAGTCACACCACACAAGTTGGTTCTGAATGAAATAAATATCAGCTCTTACTTCAGCTGCTTGAAACCTTCAATTTCTTTTTAAGTCTTAAGCCTGTCGTTGGAGTTCAAGCTGTACTCCTCTGACCATCTAAAAATTAACAAAATACACCTTTCTAGAATAGTTATCCTAAACAAACATCATTTCAAGCATTCTGGAACATGATTAACTTTCATATTAATAAAATGGTTAATCTATAGATTTATGCTACCAATATGCTGTACAATTGTATACATACGCCCATAATAAGTGTACAGTAACTATTAAAGACGTCTACTTGCATAGATCCAAAGTCAATCTAAGCATATTACATTAATAATGCATACCACAGGTACATTCAACATTCCTGCATTAATTCAACCCTATGCAATATTACAATAAAAATCTATCCCATTACGTTATTCAGTAATCAATTAACGTTACTCAGGGTCAAACTAACTCCAATTGGCTCTTATATATGAGTTGCACAATACTGTGATGCTCCTAGCTATCACCATATATCATTTAGGTAGGCTTCACTATGCCTCTTAACTTTGCTTAATCTTTGGTGCACCTTAATAGATGACATGTCCCTGCTTGGATCATATTCCACAGCTTACACCCTTCCATTAAGCCTTTCCTTATGCAACTACCTCTCCCTTCTGGTTTCTCTACCAAGCCTACCCCTGCTAACACAAATTAACATAATATTCCCCCACCCATTTTCTCTACACTTATCAGAAGTTGCCACTTGCCTAAAAGTTATTCATATTCATGAAACTTTCAACTACCCTGGAGTAATGCTATATCAACCATTAACTCATGCATATTCATTATACTGATTCTACACAATGAACACAAACAACCATTGAATCATGAATATTTATTACGCTGATGCACTATACAGTGAGTGTAACGCATTATAAGGTCCACTCTGTGACACAAGCGTCAAAGTATTTCTTTATTTCAAAACCACATCCAACAGCAATTACTTGCGAATAACAGGTGTAATAAAATGTATACAAGCATCATATAAATATAAAAAAAATATAAATAGAAAAACACACAAAAAAGTAACAGGGTCACAAGTCACACACACACACACATACACCCACAGACCCCCCACATTCTCATCCCCGGCCCAAATCCAATCAGATAAATGCATGCACATGTAATAAACTGGTTTTAAATGAACTTAAATTTTGATGGAATACATCAATAGTAGGCTTTTCATGTAACAAAGTATTATAAGTAAAAGCTAAACGATGAATGAAACCATTTTTTAAACAAATAACTCTGTTAAACGGAACCATAAATAAATCTTTTGAGCGAGAATTTACTCTATTAACTTTAAGAGAAAATAAAGAACATAGGCCTAAATTAGTGTCAAAAACATTCAAATAACCGATACACTGTTACACATTTGATATTCAAAAACATACTGTGTTTTAATTCGATTTGGTGGCGCTATTTGTAAATGTACTTGTACCGTAACTATGTCAGGTTTCAACCAATGAGCAAGGATCGCATTTACTTCCCCTGAGCATCATGCCTGAAGGCTAGACTTGAGTCAAGTTAGCCAACAATAAGCCAGCCAACAACAAGCCAGCCCACAATTCTAGCCAACAATCCAGATAAGATACGATCGCATTGGACTGCAGTTTCACTATTTACTTCACCGTGGGTGCGGCGGCGAAGCACAGTTGTATTGACCA
>NW_022744248.1:0-1636 GCF_011630105.1 Anneissia japonica | reverse complement strand
TATATCTGTATGTATGTATCTGTATATCTGTATTTTAACAACATTTATCAGCGCTGAAAGTCCAAAAGTATATGTACTGCGCATGACTGGACTACACAGGCAAAGCTCCCTGGTGTGTTATTCATTTGCATCTACTAGGCCAAAGAATATAGGCTAGGCCTACGTGTTTGCAAAATTGGATAACCTGAAAAAAAATTAAATGTATGGCTCGCATGACTCGCACATTGGCTCGCATGACTCACTGGCTCGCATTTTGGCACTACTCCTTGTAAAGCTGCGCACGGCATTCCCATCCCAAAGATTATTCTTTCAGTGCCACGTACACATGGGTGTCCAAAGCGAAAAAACCACTAAAGTTGTTGAAAATCGACTCATACTTAAAATTGATGTTGGATGGTTATTTTTCAACATTTAAAAATGAGTAGGGCTACTTTATTATTTTTTTTCTAATTTTGAGGGGGGTGGGGAAGTGTTCTTCCTCGTCTCTCTCTCTCTCTCTCTCTCTCTCTCTCTTTATCAGGTACAGCCGGTTAATGATGAGGAAAGTTATAATATTTTTATGACTGTTCTCCACAAATCTCTGTCTTCCATGATGTTTGAATGTACTGCATACTGCCGCTGTTTGTTTAGAATTGTTTGATGTATGTCAGGCCGAGCCAGCTTCAGCCAAGGGGGGAGGGGGTTTTCAGGGCGTGGGGTCCAGGGGCCCGCCGAAGGGCCACGAGGGGGTCAAGGGGGAAGCCCCAGAAGCCAGAGCTTTTTTGCACTTTTAAAGCGTGTATATGGCATATATTTAAATACTTCTTGCAGTTTATGAAATACATTTTTGTAATTATCCAATGCAAGGGAGTAAGAGTTCTAATACAGGGCCTCCAAAGTAACAATGATCACTTTTCAACACAGGATTTCAAGACAGTTATTAACAACGCACAGTAAAAACACTGAAATTAAGTAAACTTGACCATCAATAGTTAATTATTTATTTTTTTCTGCTAGAAATCAATCTTACAAATACTCTAATACTATACAATAATAGTAATGTAAAATTTCCTTAACTCACAAGGGTTTGCTTGTCAAAGGGTGTTCGGTCAAAAAGGGGGTGCGGCGGAATCCCCTGGCTACGGGCCTGTATGTAGTCAGGGCCGTCCTTGCTTCCTTTTCCCATGGTTCCCAAAAGAGAACTCTTAAATTAACTTTATTTTTACTTCTGTAGCAATGTCCAGCTAATGCTAATCTTTGTGACCTCAACTTTCTTGATGCAGTGGGAGTATCTCCATACAGGTCTTATTTGTAATAGTAGGACAGGCCTAATATTGTTTTTGATATTCAAGCTGAGTAATCAACCATCACCCATAATATTATCAATTGGAAGAACTAGATAACAATAATATTTGGATCCAACTTATAAATTCAACAACTGATCAAAAATTAATGTAGGCCCCAGCAAACACAACACGTTCTTATAACGTTTGCGAACGTTGTAGGCCTATGTAACAAAATAACGTTCGCGCAACGTTGTAAGAACGTTCATACGTTGTGACGTTAGATTATAAGTACGTATATATGGTTCTACAAAATAACGTTTTTTATCACCAAAGTGTAACGCAGGGCCGGCGGAACGTTTTTCAAAGTGGGG
>NW_022744247.1:0-644 GCF_011630105.1 Anneissia japonica | reverse complement strand
CCTGGCCCCAGGCCCCCGCTGGGGCCACCCCTGAGTTGTGGCTACAGTATTTTGTTTCAAAAAGTCCGAATTTGGTTGGGGGGGGGGGGCCCCACAAAACAAAACAAAATAACAAAAACAAAATAACAAAACAAAAATATTCCTCCATGGTCAGTCAGTGTTCCAGAATACACCCCTGGTGCCATTCATGTGCATTTCAAGGGTTTATGTTAAGACCACATCAGTATTGAATTTGGCATCATTTGTAAGATAAAGCGACTCTAGAACGGGTTCACGCATGCGTGACCATTCTACGTTCTCTGCACAATGTCGATTTGGTCAAATTGCATTGTAGAATCCACACGACCAGGAGAACTTGATGTTCTTGCATGCGCAGATGAAACATTGTCACGTCATTGCATTCTAGTTCTAGGCCTACTACGTAAGATAGCTCTTAATTGTCTTGTGATGCCAAATCAATACTGTGGTCTTAACATAAACCCTTGAAATGTGGAAATAATATGGGCCACAGGAGAATGTTCTTTGTTTTACTAAAATTTGAAAGCTCCCTAATAACTTGGGATCGTTGTGGAGTTCGGACGATGTGGGACCATGCACCATGCATTTTCCGATGAAGTATTTCCCCGAAAACAGCTGGCCCTGCC
>NW_022744246.1:0-550 GCF_011630105.1 Anneissia japonica | reverse complement strand
ACTTCTTGATTTTGCATCGGCTGTGGGCACGGAGGCTATGGGTAAATAATAGCACAATGGAGAGATGTTCGTCTATACAGTAATAATAGCGAGTTTTAGATCTGCGACGACGAGTTACTTGGCACGGTATGACGTTATTGTAAGGCATATGCGCATGCGTAATTATATTTATAATACTTGGGTTTCGTCGAGTTCATTCTATAATGCTTGGGTTTCGTCGAGTTCATTCGTAGAGGACGTGAAATCAGCCGGGAATCCGTCGTCACAGACATACACTTCTGACCAATCACAGTACGTCAATTGGCAGTCGATCATGTCAACACCAGGTCAACACTAGATCGTTTTCAAGCTCGCGAATCTCTTGCTGGGCTTTGTTGTTTACCAAGAAAATATGGCTAGAAAATTGTAAGTTCAAACGTTTTATATGAATATGATTACTTTTGTTTCAATGATTGATAATGGTATAGGCAGGGAGATACATCTCCTACGAAAAATTAGCTGCATCGGGCTATTTATTAATATATTAATCCTATAATTAGGCATGGCCTAG
>NW_022744245.1:355-719 GCF_011630105.1 Anneissia japonica | reverse complement strand
ATTTTAAGGTATAATTTAACTTTTAAGTCATTGCTATATTTGCTGTTTTTGTAGTGATATTGTGACATACTGAATAAAGTCAAGTTCAGTTAAATATCCTACAAGATAAAGAAAGCAAATGTAATGTTTGCATACCGATTTCTTGTGTGGTTTATTTCTTTGCTTAAAGAAGATAAAAAAAAAACAATACTCAGAGTTAAAATATCTATGAATGTAAAATACATCGAAAATGTAAAAAACAAATAGAGTTGAAATAATTATATTTCAGCTTTTACTTTCTTTTCCAGTTAACTTCATATATAGTCTCTTATACACATCTACATGCCCAATCAAATGGCCTTGCAGAGAATGCGGTAATTAAAGC
>NW_022744245.1:0-345 GCF_011630105.1 Anneissia japonica | reverse complement strand
TTAAAACTATGTTTTCTATTGGCATGCAAGAACCTTTAACTTTTATACTATGTTTATGCCCACTTTTAAAAATATTTTTCACAGATATTTGGTATCAAACCGTAGCAACTGGTTTTGTAGCCAAACAAACAGTCAGAGCAACACTATGAGACTTACACCAATTGTTGACACAGTTGTAATCCGCATTTGGGTCAAGTTTAATTTAGCTTTGGTGCACCGTTTTGGGTCGTGACAAAGTGCGAGCCAGCGAGTCATGCGAGCCAATGCGCGAGCCAGCGATTCATGCGAGCCAACGCGCGAGCCATGCAAGCCAGCGAGTCATGCGAGCCATACATTTTAAATATT
>NW_022744244.1:0-1039 GCF_011630105.1 Anneissia japonica | reverse complement strand
AGAGATAAACACTAAACCGTCTTGAAGTAATTATCTTTCATATATTATATAGACGTTGAGAAACGACGGGGAAGCACAAACAATCTCAGACGAAACCAGTACGAAACTACATAAACTATATAAAATAATAAACAGATACTTCAACAACTAACCAAAGATATTAGTAATTCAACAAACAGTGATAAAAAGTGTAATAAAGTGTTTTATCAGGTCAAGTCATCCATGTGATCGAGGATACGCGCTGGTATCCGTGAGCGTTTCCTTCCCTTTGTTTACATCCTTGAGGCGCGGCTTCACTCCTATTTCCATCAGTTCGTCTTTAGCTTTCGTTGAAAAATGTTGTCTGTTGTTGGGCTTCTCTTCATTTATTTGCTTTCCATCTGCCAAGCAGATTCTATTCAATGTACGTCATCACAATGTCAACCACGTAAGTTACAATAATCTAGTGTATTTAAGGACTATATTATTATATTACTATTGGTTAAACAACTTAGGCTCAGTGATGAAAGCCTACGCTGTAGGCTATATATTTTTAAAAATTGGGGGAGGGGGTAGAACAAGGGTGGTTACTCTCCTTTTTCCCCAGTTTTTAAATATTCAAAAATCTGTATCTCATTAACCGCTTCCGTTTTTTTTTTTTTGCCAAATATGATTTTTGTGTCTTTGAAAAATCAGTTCTACAACATACATAAAAAAAAAATCTCCATATCCTGGCTTTGAAGCGGGAAGCCAGCCCAGGCCCATAAATTTGTCAAAAAGAAAAAAATTAAATGAAGACAAAAAGAAAATTTTAAGTTTGTAAGTGCCATCTCCGGCCATCTGAAGGTGCCATAATTATAATTTTTTTTTACTTCAGCCCCAACAATGGTGGCCAGGCTGAGGTAGTTGACAAAGTGCCTCCCTTGGGTACCGTCTATTTCAAATTCCCAGATCCGCCACTGATATCATATTATTATTTATTTATCTGTTAAAAACATTCAGAATGCAGTGACAAACATGATAAAAAAATACGAGCCCATCTAAAATCCCCACTGGCATT
>NW_022744243.1:0-781 GCF_011630105.1 Anneissia japonica | reverse complement strand
TGACGAATGGTTAAGATTATATGGGGCCATCAACGTTTTGAAGAAAGAGAAATGAGGGGGTCAGGAAAAACAATTTTTTTGACCATGATGACGTCATCAAAATATAAAAAGGGGTCAAGTATATGAAAGAGAATTGTCTCAGCTATAACATACTCAAAGTTGGAAGACGATCGACCAAGGATAAGCGAGATATGCTCAAATGCGTATTTTCAAAAATGACGTCATAGCTATAATTCACTTCCTTGAATTCAGATGCCAATATGATGACGTCACAATGTCCGATCAGCCGTTATGATCTATAAAATCATATTTACAACTTATGTGCTTTCAGAATATGTAATAAAAATTGGGGGTCACCTTTCAACATAAGGAGCTATAACTGATTAAAAATAGGTCTCATTTTAGCATAATTTCACTGTATAGCGGCACTAATACGCGCAAAGATATCTATGTTTGATGCGCACGTACGGCATTGCTATTGGCCAAAAGATGACCGAAAAGAATGCAAATTTGTTAAAACAATGTCAGGAACCCAAAATATGTAAAATAACGTAATTTCTAGCTTCCGTACGTGCTGCGCACGTAAAAATGTGCGCGCGTAGTAATAAATTTCAAAAAAATTTGAAATGCTCAAAATGGCCTAAGACGTGCTCTAATGTAGTCAAAAAGTGATATTGAGCATTTTGAAATTTTGACGCACGCATACGCGCGCGTACTGAAGCGCACGCGTCAAATTAGGGTACAGTACATTCAACATTAACCCGAAGTTAATGCTCACTTA
>NW_022744242.1:311-504 GCF_011630105.1 Anneissia japonica | reverse complement strand
TTCTTGTTCATCATCAGATGAATCGTGATCCTGCGATGTTTCCACACCACTGATGATTTGATCACCCGTTAGCCACTGATAACAAAAAAAAATTATATTTTGACTTAACTTTTAACATTGTCACTTTTTGCACAAAAGTGCTTATCTCGCCGAGTTGAGCACTTAGTGCAAATTTTTGACTTTCCGAAATATT
>NW_022744242.1:0-272 GCF_011630105.1 Anneissia japonica | reverse complement strand
TTTTGCAGAAAAGTGCTTATCTCGCCGAGTTGAGCACCTGTCTCTTATACACATCTAGATGTGTATAAGAGACAGGGTGTTTAAGTACGTGTGAATTTTTATCCTTTCCAAGATGTTCACCAATCCTCGTAATTAATCTACGGCCTGTATGGCCTGAATAGTGTTTGTTTCAGCCTATCTCACTTTGCCTAACCCTAACCCTAACCATAACCTAACAAAAAAAAAATTACATTTTGACTCAACTTTTTAACATTGTCACTTTTTGCACAAAA
>NW_022744241.1:0-584 GCF_011630105.1 Anneissia japonica | reverse complement strand
AAAGTTCTGTATCTGTCTCAAAATAAAATATTTATTTTACTAGTACTTTCGACCATAGGTCATCATCAGGTAATGATAGGACAGTGGGGTGAACATAGTAAGACAATACAAACGGCTACGCCTAGAAGGCGTGTATTGACATAGGTCTAACAAAAGAAAACAAATCAAAGGCATAATAAATGTCATAGTATTATTTTTCTATTCGAGAGAAATTTATTTGTACCTCTTGTAATGTTATATATGCTATTATTTGTGTTAAACGTAATAAGGTTTATATAGGAGAAACGAAAAGGAGGCTTGGAGATAGATTCGTTGAACATTTGCGCTCTATCAACCTTAACACATCAGGTCTTCCTATAGCCGAACATTTTAATGATAATCATGATATTAATAATGATATATTAGTTACCGGTATCAAACAATGCAATTCATCTGAATTTAATCGTAGACGTTTGGAGGAGCGTAGGTACTTTGAAACCTTATGGACTGAACGTCTCATTTAAATCTTTTAGAGATTAATTTGTTATTTTATTTATCTTGCTATGATGCATACTGTTCTGAGAGTTCTGAGACAGATACAGAAC
>NW_022744240.1:0-1807 GCF_011630105.1 Anneissia japonica | reverse complement strand
TACATTTGAGTCTGATTCTCATCGTCATCATCATAAAAACCCCTTTTCTGAAATTTTTTAATAGGCAAATACATAAATTTCTATTTGGATTTCTATTGGTTATAACTTACTGTAAATGGTCAATACCAAGTTAATGAAAATGTTGATTTTTCCAGTACAGTAAATTACAGTCTATGTAATCTATAATTGGCAGGTATCAAAAACACCCAGGAATTGACCTTCTGAATAGAATCTCTTTGAACCCTGACCCCTTTGAATGAAACTGTTTTTGAATTGTTTTGGCAAAGTTTGAAAAGAAGAAACAAGTATAATATTTGCACTTGCCTGTTGGGATGTTGGTTAACCCAGAGGCACAAATTTGGTTTATTCACTGAATTTCTAATGGATAAAACTTGTGCTTTGTGGTTTGTTGATACAATCGAAGCTTAGTTTTTTTTCCATCAATCAAACATCCGACTTCTACAATGTGTCCCAGAAGAAAGCTTTAGAGGCTCTTGTTTGAAGAATGCTTGTTTTTAATGATATTTTGAAATGACCTACTATATTAAACCTCTATAAAAGTAGATTTAAACTTATGATTGCACAGACAGAAGTATTACTGATGGATAGCTGGTTAATAATAATAATAGGTAGTTTTCACAGCACAAAGTTAACCTTAACGTTAACGGATGACATCGTAATTTATTCATCTTGCGCAGCGGAGTATGTTAACTTCAGAATTTTACATGCTCAACGTACGTTAGCTACGGGTTTGCGCATGCATATTTTGATTTGTTTACAAAAGGGGCGGAGCTATTGCGTTGCATGTTGGGTACTAATGTTAACGTTAAGATTATCGTCGTGCGGCGAAAACTACGTAATATACTTCACTGACTGATCTAGGAGAGGGGTTCATAATTCGTTCACAATTCTGTCTTTTTACAGGGATCTGATGCAGACAGAAATGACAGAAATGCCATGTACCAAGTTGCCTCCTTGATTTGAGAAATACTTCACTTATTATTAGGTAGGTTGTAGATTTTCTTTTCAATTTTTTTTTTACTTTTGCTATTGAAACTTACCTATTTCAGTGATTAAGATATTTTTTACTAATACTTTTATCTCCCATTCCAATATAAATACATTTAAAAGAATCTTGTGTGCTTTTGAATTACTAATGGAAGTTACATAAATTTTGTTTTAATGGTTATTGGTTTTATCCAAGTGGATTTAAATAATTCTCCAGTGATGTCAGGTAATATCATCATCTTTTTATTGTTCACAAAAAAATACATGTGTGAATTGACATTGCTTAATGGGAATTTGTGATTTTTTAAATGGTACAGTAATTGTTTTAAATCCATTACATCTAGAGGTGTTGGCAAAAATAAATCAAAATGTTTTTTGGTATGAATGTTCTGTGTTCAGCATGGTGATCCAATGATGGTAATCCCCACGGTCTGAGACATTTTTAACATGTGACCATAAAAGTGAATCATACTCTTGGGAGTTTATACCGCTCCTCCCACCCCCCATATTGGTTTAAGTATGGCTGGTTGACCTAAATGTATATTGCCTCTTTCATCCCCCATCATCATAAAGTAGAGTTTTAACATGTTTAAATTTTTATAGGCATTATGAATTTATGTTCAGATTTACAGTAATTACATGAACATTGTGGTTGTTTATAAAGTACATTGTTGGTTCGAAACCAGTTCAGTACTGTTCACCTATGACCTAAATATGGAAGGATCTTTTTTGACCTGATCAGTGAGTAACACTGCAGGAGGGGCAAGAAGTTGGTTTTTCAGTGCATTCCCAGCATTCT
>NW_022744239.1:0-773 GCF_011630105.1 Anneissia japonica | reverse complement strand
TAAAACCAACAATTCTATGAACGAACGTACAGAATTTGTACGGAGTAAGTCGTTTAGAAATTTGATTTATAGTTGTTCAGCTTGTGCTTGTAGAAATGTAAGGAATTAACGTCAATACTGGTAAATCACTCAATAATCTTAATAATGTTTGATAATGTAAAAATGATGATAATGATAATTCCATTTGATCCATCAATAACAATAACGTTAACAATAACCCAATAAACTTCCAAACAAGAGTGAATTACTTATATATGATTAATTTCACACCACTAATCGGCTTGTTCTATTTACAGCCAATTATACTCGTTAACATGCAAGTGACTTATTTATCCATCCATCAATTGTTAAAACGTGGCTGTTAATCTATAAAATGAAGGACTGAATCCCAATTGTTAAAAATGATAAGGATAGCAATGATGATAATGATATCAATGAAGATCCAATTCATTTAATTTCACTTCCTTTTTTCTTTTTCGAAGGAGTCTAGGCGGTAACAGAATAACTAAGTTAACGAACGGTGTTTTCGATGGTTTGGCAAGTCTTCAATCTTTGTAAGTAATAATCCACAAGTTGTGAATATATTGATAAAAGTTCTGTTACATCATCACTCATGTCGTAAAGTGTACCACATTAGGGGACTTTCGGTTTTAGAACGTAATTATCGCACATAAACTCGTTTTCACGAAGAGGACACAAACTTCAATTTCGACGAAAACAACGTTTTGGAAAAACGCGTTTGATGTGGACTACTTCACAAATCCGTAAATTTC
>NW_022744238.1:0-1519 GCF_011630105.1 Anneissia japonica | reverse complement strand
TAATAATAATAATAATAATAATAATAATAATAATAATAATAATAATAATAATTATTATTATTATAACATTTAACAATAATAATAATAAATTAATAATAATAACAATAATAAATTAATAATAATAATAATAATACAGTTATTTCAATATATTCAAGCAAATTTTCAGTGATATCTTTGAGACAGTTAAATAACATGTATATCATTCTAATCGTTAGTTCATAGACACTATGGTTTAGCATATTTTATTTATATTAGAATGACGTCTGCCCTTCTACAATTCTACAATAATAACATGTAATATCAACTGACCGGTTTTTGAAATATCCGGTGTATACTGTTTGACCTTAAATCACTTTAATTGGTCCCCACACGCACATCCCACCATGGATTGACACTAAATATTAGGAGGCACATCCTGGATATATGGCCTATGCTACGGCAAAGCATGGACAAATTCTAAGCATGGAAGTGACTAGAGTGAAGGCCAGAATAAAACAAAGCAAAAAGATAGAAAAAATATATGGAAGAAAAAAGAAAAAAAAAACTCAGAACGAAACAATGGCTTTTTCCCAGTACTGATGGGAAAAGCCAATAATAATAATAATAATAATAATAATAATAATAATAATAACAATAATAATAATATTCATAAACAGCAACAACAAAAATAATAATAAATAAATAATAAATAATAATAATAATAACAATAATAATAATACAGTTATTTCAATACATTCAAGCAAATTATCTTTGACACAGTTAAATAACATGTATATCATTCCATTCATAGGTTCATAGACACTATGGTTTAGCATATTTTATTTACATTAGAATGTTTGCCCTTCTACAATAATAACATGTAATATTTCATAAAGCGAAAGAAAGTAAATCACACAACATCTTATTAACATGTAGTTATTCATGGAGCTAATACGCTAACTCTGTTATGCATTTTATTTACTTTTAATATAATGTAGGCGGTCTAAAGTAAATTATGGAAAAGTTGCAATGTAAAATCAAGCATAATAAAAGAACAGTACACTCATATTAACCAGTAATATCAAAATTAACAAAGTATCTATGCAATAAATAATAAATTCGTTTTTTTTATTTTAGTTTTTTAAAGTATATAAAAAATAACAAAATTGCTAATAAAGAAATCTTAACCTCATATTTTTTCTTTAATTTTTTACATTAATTAAAACATAGAACTATAATACTACATTATTATACCATTTGCTAAAACATTAGTCTTCTCTAATTACCATAATATACTACATAAAATATTGTTGAAAGTGGTGTCCCCTTCACTAATTTTATTAGATATTAATTCTATTTCTTTTCTATCTCAGATTTTCTCATGGAAATCAGGGAAAATTGACGATCACAATCTGAGTATGCGACCTGTCAAAATTGTCCTCGAGCCACAAGTTGCGGAATAGTGTCTTTATGTAAGCTCAATATAGATATCTTAATAAATTTTAAAAATAGTCCAATCATGTTAATATATAAACTAAAT
>NW_022744237.1:0-1794 GCF_011630105.1 Anneissia japonica | reverse complement strand
TCAAAATAAATAGTAATAAAATTATAATTAAAAGTGACCGAAAACTAAGAGAAGAATATTTAGCGGCAGAAGGAAAATTCACTGATGAATCCCAAGTCACGTGAGTGTGTGTTTTGAGTTTTAAAATCCATTTCAGTTCTTCTTGTCGTCTGTGTTCAGTAGAGCGGAAGTTACTGTTATTGTTATGAGAGTCACTTTGAGATGGTGAATATTGTGGTGGGGGAAGTTAAAGTGTTCCCCTACAAGGAAACCATTTAATTTAATTTTAATTTATTACCCGTTTCACCAATGTAATGGCCTTTGTTGCAAAGTGTGCATGATCTAAGGTAAATTACATTAGTAGAATCACAATTTAGAGGTGGGGGGGGGACAGTTTATAGTCAGATGTGTTGTTAAGTATTATTGAGCTGTTTGTGTTAATATGGCTACAGACCTGGCAGCGAGCTTTATTACATGTGGTGTTACCGTTATGAGTGCTGGGTGTACGAAGTTTAGATGGTGCAAGAATGGATTTAAGGTTAGATGGCTGTCTAGTAGCAAGGAGGGGGGAATCCGAGAACAGGAGCTGAATAGTGGTGTCATTTTGAAGGAGGGCATAATCATGTTTTAATATTTTAGACAGTTTGTGAGTGTTAGGATTGAAATCAAAGACCATGAGGATGCGTGCAGTATTAATTTTAGGTTTGTAAGTGAGAAGGTCAGAGCGGGTATGAGTGTCTAGCCTTCATGATACATGATTTTATAAGTTTGAGGGGATGATAGCCGTTATTAAGAAAGTGATCTGTAAGTTTGGTGACGTTAGTAAGGTAGTGGGTAGGATCAGAGCAAATGCGTTTACAGCGAAGCATTTGGCTGTAAACAATAGATTGTTTAAGTTTGTTAGGATGTGAGCTATGGAAGTTAAGATATGTGTGATTATCGGTGGGTTTAGAATAGAGAGATGTGGAGATACTGTTGCCTGAAATGGAAACATTAACATCAAGAAAGGGGATAGAAGTGTGAGAGTGTTCCATAGTAAATTTGATAGTGGGGTGAAAGTTGTTACAGTGAGTGAGTGAAGGTTGTCAAAACCGTGAGGCCAAATGAAAAAGATATCGTCAATGTATCTATAAAAATGCAAAGGTTTGAGATCAAAGGAAGAAATTAGTTTGTGTTCAAGTTCGGCCATAAATATGTTGGCGTAACTAGGGGCCATTTTAATGCCCATGGCTGTACCTTGTGTTCGTAAAAAGTGCTGATTATTAAACATGAAATTGTTATGTGTTAAGATGAAGTCAATAATAATAGTGGTTAGATTAGTGGTTTCAACAGAAAATGAGTTGTTCAAGAGGAAGTGTCTGCAGACATCGACACCTGCATGTGGGATATTGTGTATAGAGAGGACACGTCCATGGTGACGAGGAGTGCATTGTTAGGTAGTACAGTGATGTTATTCAGAATACTGTATTAAGAAAGTGCGTGGTGTCCTGGATGAAACTAGGTATGTTGTGTAAAAGAGGGTTAAGATAAGAATCAACCAAGCCTGATAGGGATTCAGTAAGGGTACCAATAGATGAAACGATGGGTCTACCAGGTGGAGTGATGTTCAATGACCTAGCTAAATTGAATATTTCAATGGGAGAGGATGGAACTGGGAGATTACGAGATTTAATTAAATTGGGGAGTTTGTGTAATTTAGGTATGGTGTAAAATGTGCCGGGCTTGGGATCAACAGGAATAGAACCGCTTAGCTTAGTAGCAAAATCGCTAGATAGATTAGAAACAATAGTATTAATGTCACGTTTAAAATCAAGA
>NW_022744236.1:0-993 GCF_011630105.1 Anneissia japonica | reverse complement strand
CTTTGAAAGTTCTGTGCTGTTTCTGTGTTTTGGTGCATTGAATGTGTGCTTACGATTTGTATATCGGGTTTTAAATGCGGTATCTGTGAGCCCGATGTAATGCTTTGATTCTCCGTTTGTTGTGATTGTAGCTTTGTAAATAATTGAGGAGGTGAGGCAGTTTCCCGAGAGTGGGCAATCTTCTTTAATCCGACAATTGCATAGTTTGGTCGGTGCTTGTTGTTTGGTGTGGAGAAGGTGATTGTTGTGGGCTTTGATGGTGCTGCCCATGTTTCTTGTGCAACTGTAGCTAACTTTTACGTTGTTCTTGTTGAAGAATTTGTGCAGGATGCTGTCTTTGTGGAAGTGCTTTTTGACCAGGTTAAGGAAAGTTCTGCCGATGTTTGTTTTGACGTTTTTGCTGAAAGGTGGGTTGTACCATATGATGTTCCTTTTTCTTCTGGCTTTTGAGTTGTTTGTAGGTGGTTTTTCGTATTTCATCTTGTGTTGAAATCCGCTGTCCCTTAGTGCTTTTTGGTAGTCGGGGGCGGCCTCTTGAAAAGTTGCTTCTGAATCGGAGTTGCTTGATATTCTTTTATTGATTGAAGAGGGGATTTGCTTTAAGATGGATGGAGGGTGGTTTGATCTTTTGTCCACGTATAGTAATTTGTTGTCTGGTTTGGTGAATGGAGCGTAGGATCCGTTAGGCAGGTTGAATGCCTAACACATACTTCCCCAACCCCTCATACTCTTCCTTGTTCCACTACTCATCTTCTCCCTCTGACATTTCCTTCCCAACAATCTACTGCCTTTTTGCCTTCCGATTACTCTGTATAAAGAATGATAAATTGCTTAGTTGCATTCAGTGGCGTATCTAGAAGTCTTTAAATAGGGGTGTTGGTGGTGGGGGGGCACGAATGTGAAGTTGAGGGTGGGGGCTCGGTGATAAGTTGAGGGGCACTAATTTGCAAAATAAGGTGATTTTAAATGGTTTTTAACTATTTGACCATTTTT
>NW_022744235.1:0-799 GCF_011630105.1 Anneissia japonica | reverse complement strand
ATTTTTTAAAATTTAGTCTCAAAACGGGGTGGGGGGGGGGCCTATTGAAGCCCCTACTTCAATAGGGGTTTGCCGTAGTGTAAAAAGATACCGGAGTCAAACTTATTTGGCTGTATGGCTACAGACTTCAGTATTTCGTGACTCAGATTGAAGGTAAACAATGTGATCGACTCAATGAACACAAATAATAATTGATGAAAACGTTTCCTGTGCAACAATTCAGAATTATTGTTTACCACATTATTGTGTATCATTCATTAATCTAACAATGCCTATAACTATAAAGGTATTGAAATACATTATTTACAACTTTGGAATACCGATCCAAGAACACGGATGTAACAATGCCCATAACCGCATAGATAACCGTAGTTCTAATGCTTTATCACAGGGTTTGTTCAACAGTTAAAACATGTGGCTAGATATACAATAGGTAAGTGTTGTTACGAGTGCTGCGATCGTCCTTCTATTCTATTCGTTCCGGTAGCTTTTAACCAAAGAAGGCCATGGCAAGATAAAAAGCTTGTGTTTACAATATTTTTTTTTTCAAAAGCAAAATAATCCACTTAAAATTGAACCTTCGTAATACAAATTCTTTTCTCTTTTGTGTCTGTGTAAGAAAGTTCCGATACTTATTTTGCTTTGAGTTTAAGAGATTTGGCCTATAAGGCCAATACTCTCTAATTGATGCAATTATCAGATCCATGGGGAACTGGGATATGGAGTTGAAAAGGTGGGCGGTGGTAGATCTCGAGGTAGGTAACCAATCAACCAACCAACCGACCAACCAATCAATCAC
>NW_022744234.1:0-691 GCF_011630105.1 Anneissia japonica | reverse complement strand
GTTAGGGTTAGGGTTAGGGTTAGAGTTAGGGTTAGAGTTAGGGTTAGGGTTAGGCAAAGTGAGATGGGCTTAAACAAACACTATTCCATTGAAAGTTTGAAGTTTTTCGGAAAAGTATTTGAAATATGGCAGAAAGTCAAAAATTTGCACTTAGTGCTCAACTCGGCGAGATAAGCACTTTTGTGCTAAAAGTGACAATGTTAAAAAGTTTGAGTCAAAAATGTAATTTTTTTTTGTTAGGTTAGGGTTAGTGTTAGGGTTAGAGTTAGGGTTAGGGTTAGAATTAGAGTTAGGGTTAGGTAAAGTGAGATAGGCTGAAACAAAGACTATTCCATTGAAAGTTTGAAGTTTTTCGGAAAAGTACTCGAAATATGGCGGAAAGTCAAAAATTTGCACTAAGTGCTCAACTCGGCGAGATAAGAACTTATGTGCAAAAAGTGACAATGTTAAAAAGTTGAGTCAAAAATGTAATTTTTTTTTGTTAGGTTAGGGTTAGGGTTAGGGTTAGAGTTAGGGTTAGGGTTAGAGTTAGGGTTAGGGTTAGGGTTAGGGTTAGTGTTAGAGTTAGGGTTAGGGTTAGGGTTAGGGTTAGGGTTAGGTAAAGTGAGATAGGCTGAAACAAAGATTATTCTATTGAAAGTTTAAAGTTTTTCGGAAAAGTACTCAAAATATGGCGGAAAGTCAAAAATTT
>NW_022744233.1:0-511 GCF_011630105.1 Anneissia japonica | reverse complement strand
TTTTATATCTATAAAAAAAAAGTGATTAAAAAAATTTACCTAGACAAAGTGGGGAAAAAATTATAACACACAATATTAAACAGAGCATTAACTTTGACAATATACCAGACTGTTAACGCTATTGTTAGTTCTATTCATGAAGCAATACACCGATTTATGCAAATACTCATAAAATGAAGTAACAGAGTTACTAAGTGGCACTCAGTGTCTAGGTTGTTTAGTACTAAATGTAAATTGCTCCTGGAATTAACAATTACTGCTACAGTAACAATTTTTTATTCATATCAAAATAGAAAGTTTAGTCCTGAGTCAACAACCTTGACATAAAATAAAATGTTATTCAACACTTGATGACAAATAAACACCCTCCCTCCACCCCCTATTTTTTTATAAAGTACTTTTTTCCTGGATAGAGCCTCATTGAGATCAGACCATGGTAATAAATTTAAACAATGGTATTGTTTGCTAATACAGTTGAATATCTATGATAGCTTTTGCATGCTTCGTCAAA
>NW_022744232.1:0-1833 GCF_011630105.1 Anneissia japonica | reverse complement strand
TGCTTGTTACTTGTGCAAGGGTCATTATAATCACAGCGAAATTTATCACTGATGATTGTACAACCACGAATCCAAGAATTGTTTTAAGCTCTGTCCAGATTATGATTTTTTTTTTTTTTTACAAAATATGTAGTATGTCCACGTAAAGTCATGATGTGCCTATTTGGTGATGATAATGATGTCATCAGACCATATTTAAACATGTCACGTGTTTTTAAAAATAACATTTGATAGTCTGGACAGGGCTTAAGTCACGTGTCACTCCAAATATCATACATAACTCACGTAGATTCATATATATTATTAGTATATTTAAAACACTATGCTTAGAAAAGGTAGCATATGATGAAGTTGACAAAGCACATAGTTAGACAACACTTTAATATACTTTTTTAACAACCTTTATAACCGTTTATAATTTTAGACTAGACAAAAGTTTGAATGTAATGAATCCCATATATCGAACTTGGACGTTTATATAATCATGTACTATTTTGAGTAAGAACAAAATGTTTGTGCCAATTTACCGTCCAGACGCGTGCACAGCTCTGGAAGAAATATATCGTAGCAAATATCTTACCATTATTGGCATATTTTGAGTTTATATGCATGTCTATTAAAGTATCATTAATAATAAATATTGGACGAGGTCTTGTCACGCTACAAAAGCAACACGTGTGAGAAGTCATTATTCAAATTCCGTTCGTACTACAGTAAAAGCAGCAGAGTATTCAGTATGTAGTAGGTAAGTGGCACTTCAGTGAGTGCGACTGACACAATCTCGTGTATTTTTACGAAATACAATGGAATAAAATATATTGACCATGTTAATCACTAAAATAAGTCAATATGTGAAATATTGCTGAATAAATAAATAAAATGAAGTCTATTATAGACTACATCATTCACAACATTTTAGCATGTATTGTATAATCTAGTTACCATATGTTTACCAGTAGGCATAGTATCTTACCTGCTTTAACATTATAACCACAATTATTATTGGCTATATTTAAAATATAATAATTTGCAAACGTCTTTCTAAAATTAAAGTTAAAGACGAAACCGTATTTAATATTTGCTTTAGAGTGTGCAGTATTTGGCCAACTGAGATTTAAAAAATGATTATTTTATGGGCGGATCCATAGGGATGAAGGTCGTCGACGTCCGGTTTTCCCACCACCCTTAACATGTTAAAGCAGGGGATGATTTAGGGGGTGGGCCAGCGCCCTCCCCCTTTTGGAAAGTAAACTAAATAAAAAAAATTGGATCGCCCAAATATATATATGCATCGAACATAATATTTTGTATACAAAATTATTTTGGCATTTTTTAAGTTTTATAAAGTATTTGTTACCCTTATCAGTGTATTGATGTATTTATTCAGATTAGAGAAGCTTACTCCATATTCCACGCTTGCAATCCTGTTTTCTTGGCATACCACTGTAACTTGTAACTAGGTACTAGGAATATATTCAACATGCTGGAATATATTTTGTTTGCTTATTTTTGCTTCAAACTATTTAGTATTTTGTCATTAAATTTTAAAGTATTGGTAATAACACTCATTCAATGAGGTGTGTCACACTTGCACTGGAAATCCTTACCTCTCATCTCTTTTTTAACCATTCGTCTTTCTGCAATTATCATTTTTCTATCTAATTTATCTATATTTTTCCATACATCATCTTATTATCATTATCTTATTTGGTATCTTTCTGCCTTTTTCTTCATGTTTCTATTTTTTTACCCTCTACTGACTCACCCATTCATCTTGCCTTTTTCTTCTTGTTTCTATTTTCTTACCCTCTACTGACTCACCCATTCATCCCC
>NW_022744231.1:0-677 GCF_011630105.1 Anneissia japonica | reverse complement strand
AACTCGCAAATAATGTGATTTTTAACTACTAGACCGTGATTTGTGGGGGAACAAAATGGGGGGGGGGCACGAGTAATTTTTGGAGGGGCGTGTGCCCCCGCGTACCTATAGATACGACAGTGCTCAGCCCCAATAACTCGGCAGGGGCCACCACCGAGTTCTACAATATACCAATTTATAACGTTTTAATGAATATAGAAAAATGCGGATACTCAAACAATGTGAACAGCATTAGATTCGAACTCAGACCATTTGTTTGGAAGGCCAAGGTATTAGTCATACTGCGTAAAACATTTTTAATATGTACTTACTCATGTTTACATCAGTAACGTCAGTGCTATTAAGGGATATGTCATCTAAATTGTAACTGGTAGTCATATTTTGTTCAAATCTAATTCACATCCAAAATGTATACTGTACATCAATGATTGACTCAAACATAACGATTTGTGAAAGCAGCGTTTTGTACAGGATTTTGTTACAGAAATCGAAGTCGTTTTTAAAACTCTTGTCAATCATCTAGAAACTAAGTCTGAAATCTTACCCTTTCCGATCTGTGCGGATACGAATCAGAATCTGACGAACCGTCTGTTAGTCGACTTGATCTATAACCCCGTGCATCTGAAGAATCGGAGCCAGTTTTGAAATTTGAATCGTCCTCGCGTGCTTCTTGAATT
>NW_022744230.1:0-1107 GCF_011630105.1 Anneissia japonica | reverse complement strand
AACAAACTACATCTTCTGAAGCGTGAATAGTTGTGCTGAATTGTTATAATTAGAACAATTTAAAAAGTATATTATTTTTTAGATGGAGTAGACAACATATTGGTTTTACCGAGACTTCAATACGGTTCGCTGGATTCAAAATCAAAAGTGCTAACCATTACACCATTGAACAGACTACAATTACTAGAACGTGAATATAACTCGATTTTTTATAATTATAAAAGAACCGTAAAAATACGATATTGTGTTTAAATTAATTTTACAAAACACAGGTTCTACCGAGACTTGAACTCGGATCGCTGGATTCAAAGTCCAAAGTGCTAACCATTACACCATAGAACCGACTACACGAACTACTATGTGAATATATACAGTTTTGTCGCATTAATTCAATTACAAAAGAACACTGAAAATATGATTTTGTGCATAAATTAAGTTGACAAAATACAGGTTCTTTCGAGACTTGAACTCGGATCGCTGGATTGTGAGTCAAAAGTGCTAATTATTACACCATAGAACCGACTACATAACAGCGTCACTATAAATAGTTTGGTCGAATTGTTATAATTATATAAGAACACTTATAATATAATATTTATGTAAAAGTTGACTAAGTTAGGTTTTACCGAGACTCGAACTCGGATCGCTGGATTAGATGCCTAGAGTGCTAACCATTATACCCTGGAATCAACCTAATGTACGAGAGCGTGAATATAGTTCTTTTGAATTGTTATAATTATAAAAGAACAATTAGAAATATAACATTTTTTTAGATGAATTTGACAAAATACAGGTTCTACCGAGACTTGAACTCGGATCGCTGGATTCAGAGTCCAGAGTGCTAACCATTACACCATAGAACCGACTACATGCTCTACAGCATGAATATATAGTTCTTTTCAGTTGTTATAATTATAAAAAGAAAAGTATCAAATATAATATTTATTTTAGTTGAAGTTGACAAAATACAAGTTCTACCGAGACTTGAACTCAGATCGCTGGATTCAAAGTCAAAAGTGCTAACCATTACACCATAGAACCGACTACATCTTCTGAAGCGTGAATAGTTGTGCTGAATTGTTATAATTTTGAAAGAACAATTTTAAA
>NW_022744229.1:0-1223 GCF_011630105.1 Anneissia japonica | reverse complement strand
CGTGTGCATGATTTATGGCCCATGTGCACGTTAAAGAACGCAGTACACTCTTCGAAGAGTAGGGGATTGCCTCCCGGTGTACTGTCCAATCACCGCCAGAAGGACCCCACTGGAAATAAGTCTTCTTTTAGACTTCCGTGGGCTATCCTTGGTGTTTACACCGAATAAATCAAATCCAATCCTACTTATAGCGCCAGTGGTGGCGGCAAGGGCACCGGTCGGGGAGAGCTGCTACCCCACCCCCGAAAGAAAAGTACAATTCGTCGGTTGAAAAATTATATGTATTTTCTACATAATAGACTTTAAAATCAATGAAATAAACCTTTGAAACCCCTAATTTGTTCGCTCTCTGGACCACTTTGAGCGACGCCTGACCACACCTACTTTGCTTTCGTCGGGGACATCGACCATCTTGTCGGGCATCTCGGACCCCCCCCCCCATATCCTGTCGCCACCCTCGATTGTATCATGCCTATTTACGAATTTATTCATTATGCATTAGGCGTTAGATGAATAAATGAGCTTCAAATCAAAAAAATATATAGGCCCTATATAATTAAGACTCAGAGAAAGTGCGTGTCCCTGTCAAGCTAAGCTCGTTCACAATATCCATTACAATTCGTCGATCACATCACGAACTAACACAATTAAATTCAATTGTGTTAGTTCGTGAAATCAAAAAAGCGCGTCAAAATACGCGCTGTTGTCGTCAAGGCCTTTTTGTGTGGTAAAGAATACAAAATTGCTTGACAACCAATACGCGCTCGTTTTGACGCGCTACTGTGATTTCACGAACTAACACAATCTACATTGATTGTGTTAGTTCGTGATGTGAGCGACGAATTATTCTAATGTTCTATACAACACTGTCTACGAAAATACGTAGGTCTAACCATTATCTGAATTACTTTCAATCATATTAAATAATTTTCTACTTCGACTGTATAGACAAGTAAACCATAAAGTAAGATATCATGGATATACGCTTTTAGATCTTATGTTCAGTGGTAGCACCAGCGGAACAGGCCTGGGCCCCCTGTCCCCCTGTCGTCCGACTCAAGACTAGGTCGTCGGATCAAAAATTTGAAACATAGTACTTTTGCTATCCACACATAACGTGTTATTTTAATTGCTAATCCAAAAAATTGTGATCTAAATGCATATTTAATTTGGACCCTGCCAAGCCATAAAAACTCTCCCCGTGAACCCTACGAAGGTTTGTT
>NW_022744228.1:0-950 GCF_011630105.1 Anneissia japonica | reverse complement strand
CTGGCTGCTTTGCAAAGCGTGGCTGACTTACGTCTCGCTGCCGGTCTGCAGCAGGATCTCTATCGTACGGTATGGTCATAGCGGTCAAAGGTCAAAAGTTTCCAATTTAGCAAGAGGGCGCCATTCATGCCTTATTACAGAATTTGCACGCGTAAATCGCGGAGAACGCTATCTTGTGTTTATATGATTCAGTTTCATTTACCTTAATTGCTTTTCCTTTTACATTTGATTCTTATCTGCATTGCTGTTATTGTAAAAAGCCCAAAAGGTACTTACCGGTATCGGTATTAGTTTCCCGCGTAGGGCTGAATACAATAGTATTTACACGTCTGTGTGTGTACAGCATGAGCTCTCGACTTGAAGTGCCGTCCTTTCTCCAAGGGATTACCCGAGTCGGCCGTTCCTGTCTCTTATACACATCTAGATGTGTATAAGAGACAGGAATTACATGACCTCCAGGGGGTCGTCACTACATTCCCCCATTGTTTGAAGAAGGACGCCATGCTGCATGGGAAAAGACCCTACCCACCGACATTCAAGCTCTAAATGTTCTCAGTGGGCCCCGAGCCTGGATTTACTCAGGAGGTTTTAGACCCATAACAATGTGCAGGAAAAGAACAGAAATTAAGGAAACATAAAATAAAACACAAAGTATTCCCTAAACAAACTTAAAGACTTCTGGGGTGGCACTGAGCTCTTAGGCTCAGAAGAATCTAGGCCTTTTTTCCGGGTGAGCTCTAAGACTCGCCTGGCTTCCCAGCCTAGAACTCGGGCCACCGATTTTGCTGTCTCCCACAGCAGATGAGGAGCACCCACTCGCTGGCCTGAGGGGGGAAAATAGGGCCCATCAGACTCGATGAGGATTCTTCGGTCATTGACCCCTGTGAGATGTTTACAGGCTGCTCGTTGTACCGTGGTGAACCTACCAGCTTCTATGGTGAAACTGAAGT
>NW_022744227.1:0-628 GCF_011630105.1 Anneissia japonica | reverse complement strand
TAATAATTTATAAAGTAACAACATAATAGTATAATAATGATGATGATGAAAAATGTAGTGTAGAATGATTAAATTTAAATATGTAAAAATTTCCTTTAATTTTGATTGTAGTAGTCTTGGAATTTTGTGTTTTGACGTCACCATTCCAAATTTTCTTGGGAGGTGGGGAATTCCTATCAGACAGGCATAGACTCCCATTGTACGATGCCACGACGAGGTTGCCACACCACAAATAATGATTTGCTTATTCATAAAACATTAATTTGGTTGCCAATCCCTAATATTTTGGCTTAAAAGCAACATTTTGGGCCATACTAAGCTAAAAAAAAAACAAAAAAAAAACTCTCCAATAAGCCCAGAGATTTTTATTCCGGGACTCTGACCGAGGGTCTAGTTGGCTCTGTGTTTGGACCCACCCTATCAGACCCCCTGGGGCCACCACTGAACGAATATAATAGGTAATTATTTAACTAAGGTCCTGTAAGTTTTTACAGTTATAGAAAAAAAACCCCCTAAAAGTGACTAAAAACATAAACATGTTTCCCATTCCCCGATCCAAAAATTGGTATTTTAAAGCAAAATTTCACTATTTCGTTTTTTCGTTGGGTTAACTTTGTAGTAGTTCATC
>NW_022744226.1:0-574 GCF_011630105.1 Anneissia japonica | reverse complement strand
GATATCCAATGTATTAATTGGGTATTTCGCGGAAGTATACAACAATTTGACCGAATTACTTCCAGATAACACTCCAGAAATGATTTCTGGACCAAGTTATTGGCTTTTTAAGTGCGCGAATCAATTTAGTAGAAGTTTTTTTAGTACAACCAATGTTTCGTCGATTTTCAATAATAAAAGGAAATCTTCGCTAGTTTTTTGGTTAACATTTTTGTTTTCTTCAGTTTTTAAACTATGAAGATAAGTTTTAAATAATATTTGTGAGCATATTAATTGAAATAGATGGCATAAAATTCTATTGTCTTATCATGTATCGCAGCTAGGGTCGGCTCGTACGAATAGAGGGCGCCCTCGTTAATTTGTGGCGGCTACACGTGGGGTAAACGATGTTTTCCCTGCTGGCCACCGTGTTGTCTGAGGCCTGCAATTAGGCCTAGTCTAGCCTAGAGTTATGCGATTCAATATAATTTGTGGCAAAGACAAGCCAAACCAGTCACTCGTCGCAAATTGTGTTTCAGAGAAAATGGCTAAAACATGCTGGAATGTCAAAGTTTTATAAATCTATTTTATTGTA
>NW_022744225.1:0-1263 GCF_011630105.1 Anneissia japonica | reverse complement strand
TCTATTTTTTTTTAATGTAACAAACAATTTCAGCCGTGGCTGCATTTTGTAACTTTATGTTTTTATACCGGAATAAATAAATAAAAAATAAATAAAATCCAGTGCACAGTGTGTTATTTAGGCCTATACACAGACCAGGTACACAGATTATAAAATTGCAATGTGAATGATCGATACCTGGCTTGGCGTGTGCTTTGAGTGAAGGCACACAACAATACGATATTCAAATCACGCTAATTTTGCTTTGAGACCCATGTAATACATGCTATTAGCTATCTGTCTACCGTAAAACATCGAATTGAAGCACAATGGGCTTAATCTCGAGAAGAAGCCCATCTTGAATTGAAGCCCACCTCTTCAGTTTGGAAAATTATCTTCGAAAATAAGCCCATCTCGAAAAGAAGCCATCTTTTCGAGATAGTACAGTACATAGCCTAATAGGCTACAGTACATAGCCTACACTGTACATGAATTTCAAAGAAACAAAATAAACATGCTTGGTTTATACACTACATGATACAGATTGATGTTACAGTGGCTCTATTTGTTGGTTTTATAGTACTAAGTTCCAGAATTTACAGCATTCATTTTGAAAAGAAGTCCCTCCCCCCGTTGACTCTTTTTTTAGACGGCAATATCGGATGCCGCAATGCTATCAATAGTTGGACCGCACAAGCATCCCACAATTCAATTGTACAGAGATGCAATGCTTTATTGATTGCCAATGTCTAGCATTATTTTGTGAGCCGCATTAAGCGAATAAAAATAATTGTAAACATGAATATTTTTAAAGTACACAAAACGTTATGCATATCTATTGATTTTTTAAATATTAAATTTAATTCTAAAATTATTTCAATAATTTGTGTATTGTATGGCCGTGCCCACATCATTTTAAATTAATGAATAAGGTGTAAGTCTTACTAAGATACTTTTTGTCTACCCTATGGCAGTGAATACTCGTTACTCATGACGATATAAAAACACATAAAAACCCACATAAAACACACATTACAGAGAGTATTAAAAAACACCAGAGCGATTATGTTTGGTTTTTGTTGATCCTGTCACCGACAAACGTATACATTTAATTAGAGTTTTTGTAATTGATTGTTCATAACTTGACGAATGATTAAAATAAAATATGAAATGAAATGAAACTGCAAATAATTATTTTATTATAAAAAGAGCAAAAGCAAACGTCAACACAATTGTTTTGTAGTAATAAAATAAAACATTCATGATCATTTAATCTAATTGAAA
>NW_022744224.1:0-751 GCF_011630105.1 Anneissia japonica | reverse complement strand
TGGCACATGAGATAATGTGTTAATTAAATTATTATGGTTTTAGGTATCGTTTATAGGGCCCCATTGGACTCACCTTATGCTAAGCACGAAGAAACGCTTGATATTCTTGAAAATGAGTACTGTAAATACTCAAGTAAGCATCCACGCTATAACTTCGTTTTAGCTGGTGATTTTAATGGTAGAACTGGTACAGAAAATGATTATATTCAGTCAGATGATTGCCCAGAAGATTGGGATAATGAAGTGTATAATGAAGATGTATGTCTCCCAAACAGAAAAAGTCAGGATAAAATTGTAAATACATTTGGTCGGGAATTGCTGGATTTTTGCTGTACTACTGGGTTTAAAATTATCAATGGACGAATCAATCCAACTAGATCCGACTTTTTCACGTTTGTAAGTCATCAAGGTAGAAGCGTAGTAGACTATGTTCTGTGCAAAGCTCCTACATTTGACCATATTATGGATATTGATATTGAATCGCGAGCTGAGTCTGACCACCTTCCAATTACATTTTCTTTTCGCACTAAGGGTGCAGACTTGCCTAAAATGCCTATTCAGGTACAAATATCGAATTCGGATATACCACGATTTCGTTACGTTTGGAACCATGATAAACTGGACTCATTTGTAAATAGGTGGAATAACCCACATATAAATTCACTCGAAATAGAGTTCCAACAAGCACTAAATTTGGCGCAAACCGAGAAAGCCGTTTCCGTTATCGGTAAAATTTTGAAGTATGTCGGAA
>NW_022744223.1:0-564 GCF_011630105.1 Anneissia japonica | reverse complement strand
CATTGGTATGGTCACCGAGCGGTCAGATGAGGAGAATGATGTGTATGTCAAGTTCATGAAGCGAGTAAGAACATCCAACACTCTATCTTGGCAACAAAACACATACAATGAATGCTGGATACCATTGCAAGACATAATATGCATTCTTTCGGCTCCACAGCTAATGGGTCATGGTGGTCGCCACTACAAACTTACAAATGAAGATTTTGAGATGATTAAAACTAAACTTTCAGAATTGATTAAGTAAAGGAACTGGGACTCAAAATTAAGAGTATCATCAGCAAAGAATCAATGGTTTAAAAACTTTCTTTTTGTAAGTTGGTCTTAATAATAATACGATGTCATGAGTTCTCAACTTCGCAATAAATTTTGCTCAAGAACCATACAGGCCACCATTTGATGCGAACCCTTGACATCCATGTAAATGTACAGAATCTAACTGAATGCAAATGTAACTAATTGCAAGTTTTTCAAAGTTTGCCATTTGTGTATTCCATAAAAATTGGCTTTTATGGACTGATTATAAGTTAAATAGTAAAAGACATTAATGTTAATGTATCCTTT
>NW_022744222.1:0-1151 GCF_011630105.1 Anneissia japonica | reverse complement strand
TGCCTCTATATGTGTATATATATATATATGCGCCTCTATTATTTAAAGACCTATTATGAGATTTACGTGGCAGAGGCCTATAAAGTTAGTAATTCATTTGAAGCACATTTGTATCAGTGGCACTCTTTAATTTGAAAGATAACTGCTGTTAGCATGCATAGCAAAACTAAATATAAGAGAAAATAATGGTTACAGGATTACAATTAATAATGCTACAAGCATGCCACACGCAGCAGGACAAAATAGTCCAGCATCCTAATCAAAGTTATTATTTTAATGATTTATACAGAATGTTTTTGCAGTTTGTCTATCAATTATTTCTTGGTTCAAATAAGGGTTTCGACTTTTACTTGGCCGGTTACTCTCTTGTTTAATATAGGTCAGACACGGTGCCCACAGAATTGACACTACGGTACAGTATTTAGCAGTTTCGTTGGATTTTACCTTGAAATGTTTATTCAGCTTAACGTAGATCGCTAATTGAACATTCAAATCTTTTTTCTATATTTGACAATCTTCGCCAGATACACATTCAACCTTAGGGTGGTTGAAGGAACAACCTCAATTTGACATGCAAAAAATTAAATTTTTTGTAACACTGACCGACATTTATCCATAATTTACAAACACTTACACAAATAAATATAAATACGAAATAATATAGAAATATATTTAACACAAATTAAAATAATAAACTGGAATAATCTGACTTAATATACCGTCGTTCATACTTTCCAGTTATTCCAATGGCCTTGGTTAAAATATTTCAAATATTTTAGATTTGTTTTCTATTTATTTTGTTTATTTGTAGCTTTATGTTTTTTCCCGAAGTTTAAGGTCATTAGGTGGCGTTATAATGTACAATTATGTTATTGTCCGAAAAGAATTGCTTCCGAAACCAAGTGTGAACTGATGAAATCAAATTAATAATTGTAAATACGGAAAATAATGCCTACGACTTTCCACATGAGTGTACCAACGACAACAGGAAAAGCAAATTCCCGGTTCCAATTATTCTCTAGTTCCTGCTTACGTCATAACAAAAATATAATCACAATACTAGACGGTGGAAGTTTATTTAAAAAAAAATAAAAGTATAATGATAGGTCGCCGATATGTATACTTATGTATAGGCCTAAGTATTTCTTCAT
>NW_022744221.1:0-968 GCF_011630105.1 Anneissia japonica | reverse complement strand
GGGGGGGGACCCGTTATGCGAATTACGTATGACCCCGCCGGGGTCAAGTGGACGAATCCCCCTGTGAAGTAGCGCACTCTGAACGTTCTTAGGACTGTTTGAGATGATAAAGTGAAAATTGTAATAGACGCATTATAAATAAGCGCAAAAATAATTATATAATAAATCAACAGTGGCAGATCCAGGAATTCGAAGAGAGGGTGAACCAGGGAGGAACTTCACAGACCGAGGAACCAGCCACCTCAGCACCACCATGGCTGGGGCTGAGGTAAAAAAAAATTATGATTAGGGCATCTCTAGATGGCCGGAAATTACACTCTCGCACTTGAATATATTTTTCTTTTTTTCCCTTAAAAAAATGAAGTGGGGGGGGGGCCTTGAATCCACCTCTGCTCAAAACATTCTTTATCCAGAATAGTCATAATCACGAAAAATGTACATGAAAAACCAGATCACATCCTAAAAACAAACAGCAGTCACTAAGACATACATCAGGTCATATACCCAGGGAAGGGCACAGATATGTTTTGAAAAATGGAGGGGGAGGTCATTTTGTAAGTCGACACCCACCTCAGCCCCACAATGGTTGGAGCTGAGGTGAGGTTAATAGTACCTCTAGATTGCCAGAAATGACACTTTTAGTAAAATTCATCATCATCACATCACCATTAGTCAAAATGAAGCGCCAAAAAAAAAAAAAAAATTCTCATGATCTTTTATCATGGATTTTTGACAACCATAGAGATCTTATTAATGTGTGTGTGTATACCATAGAAAACAAAGCTTAAATACATTGTCTTTGAGTATGTACTTTACATAGGCCTACTTGAAAAACGTGATTTCACAACCACCTCAGCCCCACCATGGCTGGGGCTGAGGTGAAAAGATTTGAGGAAATAGTACCTCTCAAAATGGCCGGAAATGACACTTTTATATAGTAAAATTCATCATCATCACATTACCATTAT
>NW_022744220.1:0-6799 GCF_011630105.1 Anneissia japonica | reverse complement strand
CAACAACTATTTCAAAAACATGATAACATTTAAAATATATTAAAATTACAACACTATTTACTATTTATTATACGTTCAGGAGAAACAAAGCGCCTCTACCAGCTACGAGCCGGAAACTATTGATGACTCTAAATTAGGTCGCGGGAAATGTTTGATGGGTCGTCTTATAATTTATAGAAATCTGGGTTGTTAGTCAACCTTGGTGAGTCGTTTTATCAATAGGATTGCCCACAATACAAACACAAGATCTAGAACCTGGATAACATTATAAAAATATAAGTAAGTCGCATAATCATTACTACAGTGTTTGGTAGGCCACCGTAGCTATTTTGACCACTTTTTTTTAGTACACTAACTTTTTATAAACGAAGGAAATTAAGGCTATTAACAAAACAAAGTGAACAAAACACAGGGACTTGGCGGAAACATTATCCGAGTGTTTTGTATAATTATTTGCACCAACTCCTATTTAGTAATAAAGTCGCTGTAATATTAATGATTTATGTAATTTTAGGATATGCAAGATGTCTAATCCAGTAGCCCTAATGAGCTCATAGCACAGAAAACTCCCAATTTACTATGCCAAATAACTTGTTTAACCTTGTGAAAAAGAAATTGGTCAAATTTGTTTAAAATAACCGTATCATTATTGACATGTCTCAAAACCATAAAACCATCTTTCAAATCTCAACAACTGTGTTAATCTGAGTTAATAAAGAAATTGTGCCTTTTCAATTGTAATGATACACTTTTATAAACGTCCGATATTTTATTTACTATTAAAATTGAAAACTGATACTGTAAATGATCTTTCAATAAATTTTATTCAATGAAAATCATTATCTATTTTCTGTTTTAATTGCAATCAGTAAAGATGATTATTAGGATCGTTTTATCCACGTGCTGGTGTAACGTTTAAATACATGATGCTCTCAATTAATTTTGGTCTCAAACTACAAAAAAAGTAATATTTTGTGTATGAACTTACATCTTGGTTTTTCTCATTATTCGTTTCAATCGGCTCTGTTGTTACAGTTACTTCTTCTGTGTCTGTAATTCTACTGTCCTAAAAAGCACAATATAATATAACATAAATATACAATGACATGATCTGAAAATCATTCATTCGTTCACCTTTTCGTCAACTGTTATTAGTTGGTGTAGCGATTGTGTTTTATGCACTCAATTTCTGGTCCGTGGCATTATTATTAGACCTGACTTCTGAGCACACTATGGTTTAAGTTCAGCAATATCTCCTTAACCATTATAGTTTTAGTACCAAAGATGCTAACATATTTATTGGTTGCAAAGATATTGAAACTCCATAACGGAGTGTAGGAAAAACTTGGTGATAAAGTTTATTCGATTCACAGCAAGGCATCTCCCTACCACCAGTGGGTTCCAAGGTATATAGAACCCATATTTTCTCAGATTTAACATATTTATGCAAATATTTTATACAAATATATTCTATAAAATAGAAACAGGCATATTCGATAATTGTTAAAAAGTTGACTCTGTATTCCAAGATATGGCTAATTTGCATATGACCGGATGAGTAACAAAATCAGTATCAGTTTATTCGGTTTACCATGACTCAAAATCTGTAATTAACCAAACTACTAAAATCATAAAATTCCAAGAAGAGACCTTCATTTAACTTAAGGTCAAAACTATTCGGGCTTTGAATTCTCAGAGTGCGTATCGCTTGTGTTCTTAGGTAATATTGGTGGCTGCAGGATTTGTCTAATTAGAGGGGTGATAAAGCCTCTGACTAATTAATACCTAACTTTTATTATATACTTTTTAAAGACTTTTATAAGCAGCTATATCCTATCACGATGCCCGAAAACCTAAAGAAATGTTATCAACCAAAAAAAATGTGTATTACTTGTTTAAAAAGAAATATTATATATATATGATTCAAGTTGAGGAAGGTATATATATGATTCACGATGAGAAAGTTAACTTGTACATAGTGTTTATAAATCAGTCATGTTGACGAGAACCTAAGGTCAGGTCGAAATATTCATGTTTAAATAAAATTGTGCTGTAAAAGTCTACTCCGTTTCCATTTGATTCGTTATTTACTATATACATTTATATATGTATATACCTTATATAGCATATATATCATATTATGGAAGCGGTTTTGTGAAACTAAGGAGAACGATATGCCAACAAAAGGCAAAAAGGTTTCAGAGAAAAATTGCTCTACGAGACTCAACTAAAGGCCACACATTACTGGACCGAGATGAACAAACTGATGTTTTTACTTGACTTTATCAAAGCACTTGATTCCCGGTATCGTAGACATTCCATCAAGCTCGATTACTATGACATACGGTAATAGGGAAGAGCTTATTACAATGGATAGAAAGCTTCTTGACCGGGCGTAAGTAATGTGTAACTGTCAACGGCACACAATCCATCCAAGTGGTCACCAGTGGAATAGCTAAAGGTTTGGAGCCCGGGGAAAAGAGAAGAAAATTGCGCCCCTTTCCCCAATTATAATTATAATATTGTGAAATAAATTGGTATCGGTTGTATAGGCTTTAAGCATGTCCGTAACGTACGTCCGTACCATGCACTGTAAAAATACGCAAACTGTCTAAATAACATTATATAAACCTGGATAACTATTATTATTCTCTCATTGTAGGTTCTTTCTTACTGCATTACGATGTTCATTGGCGGATCCAGGAATTTGAAATAGAGGGGCCCATAGAAGGACTTTCACGGACTATTAGTATTCTCTCATGTAGGTTCTTTCTTACAATTGAAACTGCATTACGATGTTCAGTGGCGGATCCAGGAATTTAAATAGAGGGGCCCATAGAAGGACTTTCACCGATGGAGGGTCTATACCTCAGCCCACCATGGTTGGGGCTGAGGGAAACAATTTTCATGATTATGGCACCTAGAGGCCGGAAATGGCACTCTTAGACTCAAAATCTGAGTAGAATTTTCTTTTTTTCTGATTTTGTTTTTAAGTTTTGAAAATGTTAAGGGGGGGGGGGGGCGGCTGGACCCCCTTGAAGCCGCCACTGATGTAAAGGAGAAAACGGTCGAAAAGTACTGAAAAGAAATCACAATCTATAAATGTGCCAATAAAAACAACTACATTCAGATTCTTATTATTAACTGGCAAATATTCCTGACGATATACCGGTACATCAATTTCGTCATGTTTTTAAAAAGCACTTTTTTTTACTACCTATAGCGTTAATGGGCAAGACATCACCGAGTCCTCCAAGCACAAATATCTTCAGTGACCATCTGGAAAGGCCATGTGCAGAATATACCAACCAATGCCCGTCGGTGTTTGAGAAGAAACCTGTCATCCTGTTCATGGAATGTTAGGGAGCGTGCATACCAAGCCATTGTGCGTCCAAAGCTAAAATATTCATCTGCAGCATGGAAACTGCACGCCAGTGGGCAACAGGGGTGGCCCCAGGATTTGCCCGATGGGGGTGGGGGGGGGGGGGGGGCGATATCGCTGTCAAGATCAAAGTAGGCGTAGTCGGATGTCACTCAAAATCTTCCGAAAGCGGTCCAGGGGCGAAGGCCCGAAAAATTTGGCAATTTTAGGGATTTTAAGGACTTATCTAATCGATTTTAGTCTACTAATATGTACAACATTTTTTTTCTCCCTGAAGAATTGTGGTTTTTCTCCTCGACGGGGCCCTGTCTCTGCCCCCCCCCCCCCCCCCGGCATCACCCTTTGGGGCAAGTAAACTCCATATAGGCTGCGAATGTTTGTACGTTCTTGAATGTTCGTTTAGGTATGTTTTTTATATTGCGAACAGTTTCGCCGATATAGGAAGCGTTACAGCAGGGGAGGCCACCCCTGCGTCGTTACAGCTTCCACAAGTAAATTTGTATCTTAAGCCCGAACAAACACCAACGGAAAGTGGATCCTTAACTTACAAAAACTGAATTTTAAAAGATGTAAAAATTAACTTAATATCTAAATCAGTACAAAGTTCTTTAGTTAACGAAGTAATTTTTGAACTGACGATCTTACTAAATGGTCCAATATATATTATTATAATATTTGTATATTTAAGCATATATTCATCCCAACAATAAATGATTAAGCATGTTATTAATATTTAACTTACAATTAAACTACGAACACAATCAAGAATATAAATAAAACTGGTTAAAATTATAAAACCATACATTGTCCAACTCACACTTTTCATAAAACAAATTTAATTACAAAACGACTTTATGTTCAGAACGCTAAAAGGCACAAAGAGGGATTTTTAGAAATCCTGACTGAAAAAGTTACAATCAACTGATGGATGTAATAATATATAATATATAAATAATTTCAGTGAGTGTCAGATAATTTTTAAATATGATTATGGTTGATTTTTCGGCGAAAACGTGAGGGTGAGTAGTACATCTTAAATTATTTATTTGAACAAACTTTTGGCTAAAAAGAGTGAAATAATGATAAATACTGGTATGCCAGTCAAAGTGATGCAATTGATTTATTAACCATGTGATCAACGAAGGGTCGCCAAGAGGGGAAATACGATTGGTAGGATTGGTGTGGGCCCCAGGTACGAGCGGGCCCCAGGTACGAGCGCGAACTGCCGACGGTACAAACATATTTTTTCGGGGGAGGGGGCGGGGGTGGGGATGTCAATCTGGAGGAGCTCATTATTAGGGGACTCACGCCATTATTGAGGGCCCATGTGATTATATATTATGGATAAAATACTATTTTGGATAAAAATATTAAAGACAAATGCTACCTGCAATTTCGTTGGCCCCCTGGTAAGCTTTGGCCCCATGGATCTTTCCCCCTGACCACCCCCACCCTGTGGATCAACGATATACTAAAAATCTGAAGGATGCGGTTTAACAAATGCAAAGATAACAATGAATTTAGCGCTAAACAAAGCTAAAAATACTTGTCACAAGATCTAAATAATTTAATGTTATTACCGTTGTAATTGCATCTGTATAACTGACAACTGTTGTTGTAGTATTATCCTTTGTGGTAGGCCTACTTGAAACTGATGTCTGCTGAATCTATAAAATGTGGATCGGAAGAACATAAACGAAGGATGAATGCAATTACAATGTACGAAATTATAAATTAAAAAGAAAAATGTAATAAATATACCGTTGTGGCTGTAGGATTGACAACTGTAGTTGAGTGTGGTGTAGTATAGTCCGTTGTAGTACTTGAAACTGATGTCTGCTGAATCTATCAAAGAACATAAACGATGTATTAACAGGTTAAGAATGATTAGGTCCTCCTATGGCTACTAAGAACAGAGTGGGCTTGAGTAAAATATAATACATATTTTGTTTTTATTATACTCAGTTAGCATTGGATATTGTTTTCTTTGTGTAGTTTGGAAAGGGCGTGTTAAATGTGAATTTGCTAAAAAATTTAATAAATATACCGTTGTGCTTGCATCCGTAGTTAAGTGTGGTGTAGTATAGTCCGTTGTAGTACTTGAAACTGATGTCTGCTGAATCTATCAAAGAACATAAACGATGTATTAATACAGGTTGAGAATGATTAGTTCCTTCTGTGGGTACTAACTAAAAGCATTACCGCAAGACGATTTAGAGTTTATCCCTTGACGTGTTACATTTCTTATAATAAAGTATCTCTTGGAAGATCTTGTCTTGTCGATTAAGGTGCTTAAGAAGAGGGCGTATCACATCGATCTCAGTTTAACGTGTGTGCTTAAAATACTAGTGTTATATTGGTATACCGAAAAGTGCGAAATGTATTGCCTTTAATCGGACTAAAACTTCCAACGTAAGCCTCAAAGTGTCTTGTTGGTTAAGGCGTTTGCATAGACAGCAGAAGATCCTGGGTTCCAATTTATATGGAGCCAATTCAAAAAAATCAAAGGCGCAACGCATGTGAACAGCCACCGAGCAACAAATAGGTCTTAAGCTTTGACTTAAATTTGCAAAGAGAGATAGAAGAAGTTATGTAATTTAGAAGCTGGTTCCAAAAAAATATAATACATATTTTGTTTTTATTATACCCAGTTAGCATTCATTGGCTATTGTTTTTTTTTTTGTGTAGTTTGGAAAGGGCGTGTTAAATGTGATTTTGCTGAAACATTTAATAAATATACCGTTGTGCTTGCATCCGTAGTTAAGTGTGGTGTAGTATAGTCCGTTGTAGTACTTGAAACTGATGTCTGCTGAATCTATCAAAATACATAAACGATGTATTAATACAGGTTAAGAATGATTAGGTTCCTTCTGTTGGTACTAACTAAAAGCATTACCGCAAGACGATTTAGAGTTTATCCCTTGACGTGTTACATTTCTTATAATAAAGTATCTCTTGGAAGATCTCCTTGTCGATTAAGGTGCTGAAGAGGGCGTATCACATCGATCTCAGTTTAACGTGTGTGCTTAAAATACTAGTGTTATATTGGCATAGCGAAAAGTGCGAAATGTATTGCCTTTAATCGGATTAAAACTTCCAACGTAAGCCTCAAAGTGTCTTGTTGGTTAAGGCGTTTGCATAGACAGCAGAAGATCCTGGGTTCCAATTTATATGGAGCCAATTCAAAAAAAGATCAAAGGCGCAACGCAAGCGAACAGCCACCGAGCAACAAATAGGTCTTAAGCTTAAATTTGCTAAGAGAGATAGAAGAAGTTATGTAATTTAGAAACTGGTTCCAAAAAAAGGCAGAAGTATAAGTGAAAGAACATTGACGGTAGGTTTTGTAATTTAGAAGCTGGTTCCAAAAAAGGCAGATGTATAAGTGAAAGAACATTGACGGTAGGTTTTGGTACGATA
>NW_022744219.1:0-785 GCF_011630105.1 Anneissia japonica | reverse complement strand
TTGATAATTGTGAATGACCCCTTAGCTTGTTTGTATTTGCTACAGTCAGTTCAGAGAACCAAGCCACACAAGCAAAACACATGACAGAACTTTGATAAAATATGATAAAGCCTCTCTTTCAACAATGAAATTTACTGAGTTTTCTCAGTAGTAGTAGTTGAGGTAGTTTACATTGTAAATGAATGTTGAAGAAAGACAAATGAACGATTAAAAATGTTGGTTATAGTTTGTAAATTCAGTTAATTTTGTGTATTAGCTGAGCTCTGGTACAGTGTGGACATGGTTGTCGAGCTCTCTAAGCCCAGCTGTGATTTTATAGTACTTGGCGTTTGTTATTTATATTTGAAGCAATTGTACCGTATTGTTCCCCCTCTAATAAACGCACCCTTCTTTTTTCAAAAACAAATTCATAAAATTTAAAATTTGACCGCTATACCATTCGTGGGAATCCCACCATTGGGCAGGTTGACATTGAAAAGGGTTCGCTGCCAAATTGATACCTACCATATCTAATAGCAAAGTTAGTGTTGTTTTTACTGTAAAAACAGCAGCCATTTTGAAATTCAAGATTCTGTGAGAATATCACCATTGGACAGGTTGACATTGAAAACAAAAGGTTTGGTACCAAAATCATGTTGATGTCTGCTCTAATAGCACAAGATAGTATAATACATACTCAGGTATTGAAATGCACGCTATTGTGTCGGGATTCAATATTTCGACAATAATTATGTCATCATCAGGAATAATAGCACAGTTATTGTTATTTTTAATGTGAAAATACC
>NW_022744218.1:0-985 GCF_011630105.1 Anneissia japonica | reverse complement strand
TGAGAAAAATTTACCTGACCTTTTTAAAGAGGGGAAAACCTTGAATTTTGAAAAACTTTAAAAGACATTTCAGAAGTCAGGTAAGCTCATCTCCTGCCATCTAGAAATCGAAATTTTTCCGGGGAACCCGGACCCTTTATCTTTGGAGTTCATTGATTAATTGAATCATTTTCAAGAGGTGGGGGGGGGGGAAACCTTGAATTTTGAAAAATTTAAAAGTCATTAAAAGACACCACAAAAGTCGGGGAAAGCTCATTTCCCGTCATCTAGGAATCAAAATTTTTCCGGGGAAGAACCACAGGACCTCCCCACCCCCCACCTTTCTTTTTGGGATTTATCGATTCATGGAAAAACTACGTATGCAACTTACTCAATCTTTTTTTATGTATGTATACACACATAAGGCCTATTTACTGTTGGGAAAAAATTATCTGAAAGTTTTCAAGAGTGGAAAACCTTGAATTTTGAAGAACCGAACTTAATTACTTTGAAGTTCTTCAAAATTCAAGGTGTTGCCCTCTTGAAAATTATTATAATGAATCAATAAACCCAGGGAAAAGGGATGTTCGAGTTCTTCCCGGGAAAATGTTGATTTCTAAATGGTGAACGATGAGATTTCCCGACTTCTGAAGTATTTTTTAATGACTTTAATTTAAAAGACACCTCAGAAGTCGCGAAAGCTCATTTCCCGCCTTCTAGGAATCAAAATTTTCCTGAGGAAGAACCCTGGACCCCCCTTTCTTTTTGGGATTCATCGATTCATGGAAAATTCGTATGCAACTACTCATTTTCTTTTAAATTGTTATGTATGTATACACACATAAGCCCTATTTACTGTAATAACAATGGGAAAAAAATACCAGACCGTTTTCAAGATGGGAAAACCTTGAACTTTGAAGAACAAAAATGGAATTAAAAGATACCTCAGAAGTCGGGAAAGCTCATTTCCCGCCATCTAGAAATCGAAATTTTCCCTGGGGAGGAA
>NW_022744217.1:0-1741 GCF_011630105.1 Anneissia japonica | reverse complement strand
GTTTCTGGTATTGCTAATTGTAATATGAAATCATCACCTTTGTTTTGTAGGAAAAAACGAAATAAACCGTTACAAAGTATGTACTGTTCTGATTTGGTTTGAATCGCTCTTGCTGCCTTCTTATCGGCTGGCAGAATATCATGAGCTAAATAATCGTAGACAGGTTTAAAGAATGGTGACGTTTCCTGTTCAATTTGTAATTGTTTAACATCAACTGGCAAATTATAATCTCTGATTATTTTTCTACGGATAACGTCCATCAATTTGTCTAATTCCTTTTGTTTCGGGATGTGTGTTGTTTTTAGTTCAGTAATAGTTGGAACCAACGGGCTTGGTGATGTGTACAATTCAATTGGTACATCTCTATAAGTTATATCATTATTTTCTTTATCCACGAGTCTCTGTTCCCTAAGTACTGTTGGTTGTTGTTTAGGTCTGTCTGGAATTGATAATGGTGGTACTATTAGTGGGTCAGTTGATGGTCGAAGTGTACTAGGTGTAGTGAGTGGAGGTGTGGGTGATTGGTGTTGTGTGTCTGTTTGTGGTGATGTTTGAGGTCGCGTGGCTGTTGTCGTGTGCTGTGTAGTACTCGTGTCATTGATTTGTGTTTGTTTGGGTTTGTAGAGGTCTGGTATTTTAATTCCCATTTTCCTAGCATATGACCTAGTTACTGGTCTTGAAATTGTTTGTGTTGTTGGATTAAAACTATCGTTGGTATCAATTTCAGAACAGGTGAATGCAATTGGTACAATTTGATCAATTTCAGAATCCTCATCCCTTGGTGCACGAGATAGGAAGTCAGCTAGTACTAATTCAGTACCCTTTTTGTATCCAATTTTAAAAACAGAGCCTGATAATCTTAGTATTAGTTTTTGTAGGCGATTTGTGCAAGGTTGGTCTTTAGAGTTCCAAATCTGAACAATGGCTGAGTGATCAACAAATGCATCAAACTCGCATCCTTTTAACAAATGCTTAAATGCTGATATGTTAATGTAAAGACCAAATAGTTCTAATTCTGTTACACTGTATCGTTTGCAAGCTTCAGGGAGGACTTTTGAATAATATCCAATTATGTGTTCTTCATCATTAACGGTTTGTGTTAAGTATGAGCCTGTTGCAGTCCTAGATGTATCACTGTATATTTTAAATCTACCGTTTTTAGTCGGCATTTTAAGAATTGGTGGCTTAACCATTAGTTCTTTAATTTTATCAAAGGCATTTTGGTGTACGTTAGTCCATTCAAAATTGCGCCTTTTGTTAGTGATTTTGTGTAAAGGACTTAATATTTCTTGTACTTTCGGAAAGAAATTTGATACATAATTTACTGCTCCAATAAATCTTTTCGTTTCTTTGGCCGTTTTAGGCCGTGGCAATTTTCTGCTGCGCATCTATCACCTAGTGGTGTTATACAAGCATGTCCTGCGCTATTTATCAAAATTCTATGTCCCATGTATTGGACATCATTTCTGAATAGTTTACACTTCTTGGGGCAAACTCTAAAGCCATTAAATTTGAGAGCTTGTAACACTGAAGTAAGATGATTTCTATGTGATGTCTTATCGGTACTAAATAAAATAATATCATCGTGGTGAGCAATACAGAAGTCCTTAGAATTTGGAATATCATTCAAAATTTCGTCAATTTTAGCCTGAAAAATACCTGGTGAAACGTTTAAACCTTGTGCCAACCGTTTATAATAATAATGTTTACCACCATGATATGAAGCTATACCTGTGTATTG
>NW_022744216.1:0-926 GCF_011630105.1 Anneissia japonica | reverse complement strand
TACAATCATAGGCCTATTCTTTCACTATCATAACACATTGAGGCCCTTCTTTTAGGTAAAACGATTTATCTTAATTTTTCTTTCTCAAGTTTGGGACTATTATGTGTTTAAATAACTTGGAAGGGCAAAGGAGGGCAAGCACAAGCTTTAATCCTAACAAATGCGCGCGAAGTGCGCGAAAAATTTTTGTATTTTTAATTCTAATTTCGTCGGAATTGATCAAAACTCCCTAAATGTGCAATTTTTAGAGGGAATTGGCCTACCTCAACAAGAAATGCTCTTATGTTATATATGGCCACACTGGTTTTTTTTAAACTGAATATAAGCATTTTCCTTATGGCTTTACTTATTACAAACATATTCTTTCAACATCATTACACATTGAGGCCCCTCTTTTAGGTAAAACGATCTACCTTAAATTTTCTTTCTTGAGTTTGGGACTATGTGTTATATCTTAGAAGGCAAAGGAGAACAAGCACAAGCTTTAACATTAAAAAATGCGCGCAAAAAATATTTGTTTTTTAAATTTTAATTTCGTCGGAATTGATCAAAACTCCCTAAAATGTACAATTTTTAGAGGAAATTGGCCTACCTCAACAAGAAATGCTCTTATGTTATATATGGCCACACTGGTTTTTTTTTAAAACTGAATATAAGCATTTTCCTTATGGCTTTATTTAACACAAACATATTCTTTCAACATCATTACACATTGAGGCCCTTCTTTTAGGTAAAACGATCTATCTTACATTTTCTTTCTTGAGTTTGGGACAATGTGTTATAACTTAGAAGGCAAAGGAGAGCAAGCAGAAGCTTTAACAGTAAACAATGGGCGCGAATCGCGCGAAAAATTTTTGTTTCTTTAATTCTAATTTCGTCGGAATTGATCAAAACTCCCTAAAATGTGCAATTTTTTAGAGGAAATT
>NW_022744215.1:9179-9779 GCF_011630105.1 Anneissia japonica | reverse complement strand
TCAGAAAATCTAAAAGAAATGGAAAATTAAATTTAGTTTTAAATATTATAATATATATTTTTTTTATCACATTATCTTTATCGAATACAGTACTTGTTTTTCAACTTACCAGTCATGTTTATTTATTACTAATATATATATTTTTTCATATTTAAAATTGCTCTATCATGGCCTGGCATCACATATTGGCTGGTATTTTGTAATATATCTTTTATTTGCAATTTCTAGTGTTGTTCAGGTTTAGCGAGTGCACTTGGCTGAGGGTTCTTTGGGTTCTACCGAAGGCATTCTGCTGGGGCTTCTTCAATTCTAGCGAAGGCACCTGGCTGGTGCTTCTTCAGAATCTAGTTACCAGTGTTGTGTTGTAAAAAATCTCCTGTGTAATTTTTCATTCTCTAAGATAAAAACTCATTACTCACTCATTTTGTTCTGATGGAACACACATTCCAAATTGCCTAGACTCAGACTCAATACACTGACGAATCATCAACCTATATCGAGGCTCAAAGATGTGCAATGGGCAGGGGATTGTGGGAAATGCAATCGTACAAATGAATAGTGGGATCACGGACTCTCCATGGCCTTTAGATGCCCTGTATA
>NW_022744215.1:3472-8828 GCF_011630105.1 Anneissia japonica | reverse complement strand
TCTCTTATACACATCTTTTCTTTGATTTGTATTGAATTTTTAAAATAAGTATGCAACTTGATATCCTGTAATAGTGTCTTTGTAATTAAATGTTGGGCATAGCATTTTAAAAATAAATTCTTAAGAACATAATGATTCTACCAACACATTTAAAATATGCTAAAAAAAAAAGACTTAGATAAATATTACATAATTCCACTTATTTTGGCCCGGAGGCCAAATTGCATGTAAAATTACAATGGAGTTGAGGAGACATGTGATTTCCAGTCCCCCACTACCCCCACTCTGTATCTTAAGATACAGAGCAATTACTTATTGCTTTTATGTGAGGTGCGATTAGAATTACCTCTGTTAAGGAGTGCTTGCATAGCGGACACCGAGGATTATGATCCAAACACCTATTGAGACAACCTGTACAGAAGGTATGACCACACGGTGTTGTTACAGGTTTGTGAAGCAGCCGAAAACAAAGGCTACATTCGTAGTCGCTTCGAGTTAGAAGGTGCGGTGCAATCAACCTTGGTTCACATGGTTTCAACTCTGTACCTACAAATGAAAATGTTTTCATTCCAAGGGTTTTAACACATTAACTGCCAAGACTTTTCTCCTACTTTCATCCCATACACCATGTTATCAAGGGCGCCACCATATGAAAAACATTTCATTCAACTGTATTGAAATCACTAATTCTGGGTTCTTACGACCACTGCCAGAGAGTTTATGTTCAATACAATAGTGGAATGTTGGAGAGGTGTGGACGTGAATGTAAGTCCCTGGCAGCGAATGTATTAAAGTGCTTCACATTATCACACCAGTCATCGGATCAAATACCTTATGAACAATCTGTTCCCTGGGACCGATTCTATAATGCCGTGCGACTTCTCAGTTATTATGGTATAATCATTATGTATAAAAGCATTTATAAGAACACTGAAATTAGACATACCAGTAGTGGGGTCAGAATGCTTTCGTTTCTTTTGAGCGCACACTGCACCAATATCAAAGGCATCTGAAAAAATACAAAATAATAATTAAAATTAAATCTCTCGCTAAAATAAAAACTAAAGGTTGCACCTAATTCAGCCACGCAACAATGTATTTGGGATACCTTTTCCCCAATACTAAATTGATACAACAATATCTAATGTGTCTCTTTCATAACAAATTGTTTTCTAATCATTGTAAAATATTTAATTAATTATTAATTAATTAATAATTCATTCCTACCTTTGGTTTTTACTTCATCTTTACAGTAAGTGTCTTCAGAATTGCTTCCTGATTTAGAAGCTAAGCTCTCGCTCACCTGTACAAAAACAAATTAAAATTATTTCAATCATTCAATCAATCACGCAATAAAAAGTCTTTTCCACCTCCCTCTCCCCCAACCTCTGTTATTATCAACTCTTTTCCACTCCCCTCTGTTATGAACAACTCTTTTCCACCCCTCTATTATTAGCAATGCTTTTCCACTACGTCAACAACTCTTTTCAACCCCCTCTGTTATGAACAACTCTATTCCACCCCCTCTGTTATTAACAACTGTTTTCCACCACCTCTGTAATAAACAACTCTTTTCCACTCTCTCTGTTATTAGCAACTCTTTTCCATTCCCTCTGTTAGTAACAACTCTTGCTTCAACCATGGAGGTATTATTTAGAAGATCACCTGGCAACAGATTCATTTGACTCAACAAACCAATGTGTTCCACGCCAATCTACCTTATTATTAACAATTTTTTGGATAGCAAGTACTTGGCAACAGCAGGCTTTTATACGCTTCAACACAGCAGTTTTGCGATAAACCATTTGATTTTAACCCATTGGATTTTTTCAGACTTTTAGTATGTATATGTGTACATTTCAAGGACAGACTCTGAAAAAAATTTCTGTTGCAATTAGTTATGTGTTGATTACAATTTTGTCTAAAGATTGACTGCTTCAACTATGAAACTGAGGCGGAAAATAAAACTGAAAACTACTTTGACTTTGAATTGAATTTTCGAATAGTTAACCATTGTTAACCCTAAAAATCCTCAATCATTCCTTAATTAACATCTGTTAAAATTAGAATTATTGGGTTTTATCCAATTTATAGCAAATTCAAGTTAAAATACACCATACTTTTAAAGCTTATGTAAATGTTTTATTAAATTTGAAACTTTTTTTTGTAGAAAATATTAATATATTTGATATTTCTTGAAAAATATGCATTTTCTTCAAGGTGAAAACGATTGCGCAGCCATGGTGATTGACTGTAAGTAGTACGAATTGAGAAAAGAAGGTGCTCTCCATTTCGCCATGTTCAATTTCTTGGTAAACTAAGCCTGTTGAGCATTTGGTGGCGGGGAACACATTAGACTTCAAAGGCATCACGCAATCATTTTCATGCGGCTGTTTGTTCTTGGCTCATTTGCAGAGCACTATGCGCGGAGCTTTTTCGAGTGACATAAGATTTCATAACCAGACCCCACTATGATGGGCCTGAGGTAGTCCCCTTCATATATGTGAAATACACACCACCCCCTCTCCCCAACCTGTCTCTTATACACATCTAGATGTGTATAAGAGACAGGAGAAAAATCAATNTCTTGAATAGGCCACTAGTCATCCTACTATTTCTCTTCTTTTTCTACCTCTTCTTTTTCTTCTCCTTGGCTACAATTCTTTTTGTCATAATAAACAATTAGCATCATAATTCAATTAATAAAAATCAATAATCATGTAATAATATGTAAAATATTTTCAATTACCTTGGAGCATACACCAGTGGAAGAGCTTTGGTTGCTAGTGTTACTACTCGCACTTTCTCCTTCAATTGATTGGTTACTACTCGAACTCCCTCTGTCACCTGATTAGTTACTACCTGTACTCCCTCCTTGTACTGATTGGTTAAAACCTACAAGTATTGCTGACGCCAGGTCATCCAATCCAGATGAGAAGACACTGAATGGTGTTGTCATTCCATGAGCACACCTACCAAGAATACCATGATGTTGAAGTTCCGTACATTTTCAATTTTCCGATGTTGGTAACGGAGTTAAAATTTTCTGTAGTACCTGGGGAAGCATGTCAGTAATAAAAACAATTTTACTTGAAAAAAACATTTCACATCGTGACATCAGGGCCATATATTGGAACATCATGACTATATATGGGCACATCATGACCATTTATGGGCACATCATAACTATATATGGGCACATCATGATTCTATATGGGCATTAACAGTTTGTTATGTTTTTTGTCCAAGAAGATTTGATTATCTGGATAAAGATTAATATTACTACTGATTAGTTAAAAATAACTAATGTTAAAACAAATTTTTTAAATGGAAAAAAAAAGTTTTTAAGGCTGTGAAAGAAAATATAAGGATCATCATAAATTACAAGTAACAAAAGAATATCAAATACAAAAAAAAGCAAAAACAAAGCTTACTTTTATTTATTTTCGCTTAATTATTAAAAAAACATTTAGCATTATAAATGTTTTTTGAAAGCCATTAGATAAAATGTTGACTAATTCTTAATTTCTGAATGAATCCAGTAAAGATACCTGTACAAAGCAAGTTTTAATAAAGGTACGTGTGTCATAATTTCATCGATAGTTTTCATATCAGGAGATATTATCTCCCAGCCTAAATAGAAAAAGTTGTATAACGTATGCATCAGTGCTTATATAAGAATGAGCTGCATTATGATTGGCTGTTACGTAAGTCCACTGACCTGCCCTTGTGGAACCAGATTATATGTACGGTTTCGTAACAACTATATTTACTATTGCAGTACTATTTACATAGTTTCTCACCTGAGCCAGTGTTGTTTTAGCGCTGGTGACATTGGGGTCAAGCGATAGTCCCTGAAGTAACGACATCAGAGCTTCTTCATACTTCCCCGTCATCATAAGTGCGCGCTACTTTCTGAAATATCCCTTCAAATTTCGAAGAATAAAAAAATTAATTTGTGTCTTCATAAAAGTTCATAATAATTTGTTTAAATAAATTAAATAAAATTTTAATAAAATGTTATTAATGATTCACCTTTGGCCACAGGGGTTGAAATTTGCATGATCTGACCGCATTTCATGTATCTTTGAACTACTGGCCACTAACAGTGGTCGTGAATCTTAGCAGATCACTGCCATCTTTATTTGATGTTTGTACAATAATTGTTGTGGTCATCGTACAGTAATGAGTTCGATAATTGCATCAACATAACCTGAAAATCCTTCGTTCCTGTACAAAATAGAAGTTTTGAAAGTAAAAAAAAAAATAGAATTGAAATATTACTGGTAAACAGATTGCATGCAATGTGAATGAGTGGAATTTCTTGTTTTATTAAATGAGACTAATCTGATAGATTATTTTTTGATTGTATTAATCTCTTTTATTTGTGCTATATAAAAACCACACATTATTATTTATTATTTTCAGGCATATGATTAGGCCTATTATTATTTACAACATATGTAACAACTTTTTTTAAACTCAGTGAATATAAAATGCTTCTGATTACTCCATTCAAAATTCACCAAATAAAATATATTTAATTAAATTATAACTTATTTCATCCATACCTTCTACACTTTTATGTACATCATCTGTTTCTCTTGCTATTTATCACATGTCAAAGGTCATGAACTTGTTGTGTAAACTCTTTCTTCCAGTAACAGTAGAATTGAACAATCTGAGAAAATGAAATCAACAATTACACGTTGATTATTAAAAAAATCTTTGATCTGCTCAAATATGTTTACCAATATTCCTCTGCCTGATTTCAGATTTGCTCCATTTAAAAACATCCAATCAATTCATTAATTATTCCAGTAGTCTTCAATTCAATAAATACTACAAACAAGTTAAATCATTTTCTATGAGTATAAATGGAGAAAACAAAACTCCTCTTTAACTTTAACACTACTTTTAACAGGTATAAGCAAACAGTCTCAATTTTCTTGTTGCTTTTGTCTTTACTGCAATTTGCAAACTAATATGAAGAACTACAGATATGCCTGTAAGGAGCAATACCATGGCAATCCATTGCAGTTTATAAATAATTCGCTAAGTTAAAATAGACTTGCCACAAGTCCCTTTTAATTATTTTTTCTCATTCTGGACAGCACCACCAACGAGCAAGTTAATTTTGAGACAGAAATAATGAAATCCTAATCATAAAATAAAGAAATCGAGTATGGGATGCCAAATAAATTAGGTAAATAATAAATTAAACCCAATATTAGGGCCTGGAACCCAGGCTAAAAAAGTACAGTACACTATAAATTTTCAGGAATCAAATCCAATTACATTTTAAAAAGAGGATTAATTATGCTGAACTTGTTATTGCAAATCCCAAATAAATTTA
>NW_022744215.1:0-3304 GCF_011630105.1 Anneissia japonica | reverse complement strand
AAATGAGACTAATCTGATAGATTATTTTTTGATTGTATTAATCTCTTTTATTTGTGCTATATAAAAACCACACATTATTATTTATTATTTTCAGGCATATGATTAGGCCTATTATTATTTACAACATATGTAACAACTTTTTTTAAACTCAGTGAATATAAAATGCTTCTGATTACTCCATTCAAAATTCACCAAATAAAATATATTTAATTAAATTATAACTTATTTCATCCATACCTTCTACACATTATGTACATCATCTGTTTCTCTTGCTATTTATCACATGTCAAAGGTCATGAACTTGTTGTGTAAACTCTTTCTTCCAGTAACAGTAGAATTGAACAATCTGAGAAAATGAAATCAACAATTACACGTTGATTATTAAAAAAATCTTTGATCTGCTCAAATATGTTTACCAATATTCCTCTGCCTGATTTCAGATTTGCTCCATTTTAAAAACATCCAATCAATTCATTAATTATTCCAGTAGTCTTCAATTCAATAAATACTACAAACAAGTTAAATCATTTTCTATGAGTATATTGAACTTCAATATTAAAATTCTTAATGATATTTGTAAAACAAAACTAAGAACATTTTATACTGTTAAATACATTATTACAGTATGGTATAAAGTAAACGAAAGTAGCATATAGCATACACATTGCAAAACAATTCAGTTTCTTTGTACAATAATCTTATCAATCAAATGAATTAAAATAGTGATTATTCAATTTATTCAAAAAAACCTCCGGGACGGAGAAGTAAAAAAGAACAACAGGGTACAACAAAAACAATTCATTAAAATGGACAATTTCATTACAAGAACCACAACAATGGAGATAAAAAAAAAAAAAACACGAAAAAAGTTTACAAATTCTTAAAAAGACCAAAAAAATTCAATTACATCAATAAATGGAGAAAACAAAACTCAACTTTAACTTTAACACCACTTTTAACAGGTAAAAGCAAACAGTCTCAATTTTCTTGTTGCTTTTGTCTTTACTGCAATTTGCAAACTAATATGAAGAACTACAGATATGCCTGTAAGGAGCAATACCATGGCAATCCATTGCAATTTATAAATAATTCGCTAAGTTAAAATAGACATGCCACAAGTCCCTTTTAATTATTTTTTCTCATTCTGGACAGCACCACCAACGAGAAAGTTAATTTTGAGACAGAAATAATGAAATCCTAATCATAAAATAAAGAAATCGAGTATGGGATGCCAAATAAATTAGGTAAATAATAAATTAAACCCAATATTAGGGCCTGGAACCCAGGCTAAAAAAGTAGAGTACACTATAAATTTACAGGAATCAAATCCAATTACATTTTAAAAAGAGGATTAATTATGCTGAACTTGTTATTGCAAATCCCAAATAAATTTACTAGAGTTGTAATGCTTCATTATTCAGTGTGTTTGAATATTGACTGTAGGATATCTGTACCCACAATACCTAAATACCGTACTCGCGCGAATAAGCCCCCGACCGCTTAACATATTTTTTGCACTTTCTGAGGGGCGCTTATTCAAATGGGGCGCTTATTCAAACGGGGCGCTTATGAAAATAAGAGTGGAAATTGAGGGGGCGCTTATGGAAATAGATGAAAATCGAGGGGTTCTTATGGGAAATTATTTTAATAATTAAAAATTCAAGAGGCACTTTTTGAATAAAAAAAAAAGATTATATAAGGACATTACGAATGGTGGTTAGAAAAGATAATCATTCAGAGAACATGGGTCATAACAAGAATGCATGAATATATATTTTACATAACAGCAAAATGGCAAATGCAATTAGTGGTGGGTAGTGGTTAGCTTGTTGGCCATCGGCCGACTGAGATTAGCAGGATGGCAGGATCATTGTATTTTTCTTTAAAACTCAGATGAGAATGTGCTTAAGGTCGAAAAAAGAAAAAGAGCAGTAGGACCAGACATAGACAAATATGTAAAAAAGATTAAAGTTGGAAATATACTGTCTGTCCAGGGATCGGAGCTCTCATGTGTCCAGGGATCGGAGCTCTCATCTGTCCAAAAGAAATATCCTTATTTTGATATTGACTGAAGAAGAATGTGTTTCCACTCTACAGCTCAAATCATGGCAACAACCACAGTCTCAGGATTGGTTGGATTATTGACTTGCTAAAAAGAAAATCGTATGAGGGGGTGCTTATTCAAACGGGGCGCTTATGGAAATTTTCAAGTTAGGAGGGGCGGTTATTCGAGAGGGGCGCTTATTCAAACGGGGCGCTTATTCGCGCGAGTACGGTACAGTTGAACTTGCCTAAGTCGAATCCAAAATGTCATTGAAAAATTGTTCGACTTTGATAAAATTCAAATTACAGATTGTTAATTAATGGAAAACACAACAATTTGGCATGTAAAGTAAATTTGAATTAGAAATTATTCGAATTAGGCAAAGTCGACTTAGGTAAGTTTAACTGTAAAAAATTAAGAAACTGTGTTGGGCGCTTTGAGCATTGTCAAAAACAATCAAATATTAAATCAATAAATTATCTTACAATTATAACAGCCTTTTACACAGATGGTCAAATATGCAAATTTGCAGAATACACCTATAAAAGAAGGCAGCTACAAAGTATGTCTAATTTGATGATGTTTATTTTTATACCTCCTTGCTAAGAGTAATAATATATGATAAAAACAAGGAAATAAGTAAGTTTATGTGTAATGGACCACATGGCTGCTCCCTGCCTGGACATAATCAAAACACAACATCAACAAATTCAAAAGTACAAAAACTAAGACTACTTACAGTTGAGAAGAGGCACAGATGTCCAAACAGTATTTACAGATTAGACCTACAGACCTAAAATGATTAAAAATAACACTTAGCGAATGTTCATCAGAATAATTCTACAAATCTTGATAATAAATACATGAACATAGCAAATTAAAAAAGAAAAAGATTTTTGACAGCCGGGTATTAGAAAGTGGGCGGCATACTGATCTTTCAAACCATTCTTTATAATTTATGACAACATTTACAAGATAAAATAATGCAACATAAAACCCATGTCATGGTTTTTTAAAACAGTGAGAATACCTTCTGTTAGCGCATTAATTGCCAGCGGCAGATTAAGGGTTTCCAACGAACCAATGAATTCCTCCATTTTTCCTTTGCTGATTTTCAGTCTGTTTTCTAGATCTGTGATCATACTCCAGCCGTCAGTATACTTCTTACAAGGTGTATTATATAATTGATCGATCTGCGTTACATCGTCTGGGGTTAGTGCCATTCCAAATTTTATTAGATTTTGTCTGTGAGGTGTAAAT
>NW_022744214.1:683-1589 GCF_011630105.1 Anneissia japonica | reverse complement strand
ATTTTTGATTTTCCGCCATATTTCGAGTACTTTTCAGAAAAACTTCAAACTTTCAATGGAATAGTATTTGTTTCAGGCTATCTCGCTTTGCCTAACAAAAAAAAGTTACATTTTGACTCAACTTTTTAACATTGTCACTTTTTGCACAAAAGTGCTTATCTCGCCGAGTTGAGCACTTTTGTTCAAATTTTTTACTTTCCGCCATATTTCGAGTACTTTTGAGAAAAACTTCAAACTTTCAATGAAATAGTGTTTGTTTCAGGCTATCTCACCGTGCCTAACTAAAAAAAATTACATTTTGACTCAACTTTTTAACATTGTCACTTTTTGCACAAAAGTGCTTATCTCGCCGAGTTGAGCACTTAGTGCAAATTTTAGACTTTCCGCCAAATTTCGAGTACTTTTCCGAAAAACTTCAAACTTTCAATGGAATAGTATTTGTTTCAGCCTATCTCACTTTGCCTAACCCTAACCCTTACCTTAACCATAACTCTAACCCTAACCCTAACTCTAACATTAACCCTAACCCTAACCTAACAAAAAAAAAATTACATTTTGACTCAACTTCTTAACATTGTCACTTTTTGCACAAAAGTGCTTATCTCGCCGAGTTGAGCACTTAGTGCAAATTTTTGATTTTCCGCCATATTTCGAGTACTTTTCAGAAAATCTTCAAACTTTCAATGAAATAGTGTTTGTTTCAGGCTATCTCGCTTTGCCTAAAAAAAAAAAAAATTTCATTTTGACTCAACTTTTTAACATTGTCACTTTTTGCAAAAAAAGTGCTTATCTCGCCGAGTTGAGCACTTTTGTTCAAATTTTTGACTTTCCGCCATATTTCGAGTACTTTTGAGAAAAACTTCAAACTTTCAATGGAATAGTGTTTGTTTCAGGCTATCTCACCGT
>NW_022744214.1:361-603 GCF_011630105.1 Anneissia japonica | reverse complement strand
AATTTTAGACTTTCCGCCATATTTCGAGTACTTTTCCGAAAAACTTCAAACTTTCAATGGAATAGTATTTGTTTCAGCCTATCTCACTTTGCCTAACCCTAACCCTTACCCTAACCATAACTCTAACCATAACCCTAACTCTAACATTAACCCTAACCCTAACCTAACAAAAAAAAAATTACATTTTGACTCAACTTCTTAACATTGTCACTTTTTGCACAAAAGTGCTTATCTCGCCGAGT
>NW_022744214.1:0-185 GCF_011630105.1 Anneissia japonica | reverse complement strand
TGAGCACTTAGTGCAAATTTTTGACTTTCCGCCATATTTCGAGTACATTTGAGAAAAACTTCAAACTTTCAATGGAATAGTGTTTGTTTCAGCCTATCTCACTTTGCCTAACGAAAAAAATTTGTATTTTGACTCAACTTTTTAACATTGTCACTTTTTGCACAAAAGTGCTTATCTCGCCGAGT
>NW_022744213.1:0-509 GCF_011630105.1 Anneissia japonica | reverse complement strand
TGCTATAGTAAGTCATGTATATAGGAATTAGAATGAGAGAGTGATATTGTAATGAGTTGTTTGTTAAGTGATGGATTTCCCCAAGCAATGTAAATGGCTTCTTTTACTTTAAATTGATAAGTGTTGTGGGCGGAGTCAAGAATAATAAAACAGTCTGAATACATCTAATATATATATATAATACCTAATTTGCATCTACACCGGCCCAACTCTACATATACACGTCAAATTTGAAATTCCCTTCACTCCTGAAGATTGCCTAGTGCATGAAACAGCCTGTAGAGTGAAATTACAAGTTCCTTATTATTATTATTATTATTATTATTATTATTATTATTATTATTATTAGTATACCGCTCTGCATAGCATCGAGCACTATACGTTACCTGAACCGACAACTTTATATTCATTTATATATATCGTAGCACCGTACGTAACACAATATAAACAAATAGGTAAATAATGATAACAGCACTCAAATAGGAACAAGATGTTATAACCGTATCAAG
>NW_022744212.1:0-2219 GCF_011630105.1 Anneissia japonica | reverse complement strand
ATAGTGCCTTCTCGCTGAAAAATTGAATATAAATTACAAAGGTAGTCTGGGGCAAAACCAGTAGTGTCCTTGAAAGCTAGACAGTCCAACTTGAGTAGGATGCGATTTGAGACAATTAACAGATCAAGGGAAGTAATAAGGAGAGATAAAGTATAAGAATGAACATTAAGAATAAGAGCACGATTCTTTAGGGGTTGAATTTTATCGATGAGTGAGTTGCCCTTGTATCCTCAAACGCTACAGCAGCAGTCATGTGTGGAAGAACAAAAGTGTTATAAATCATAAGTTTGGATTTAATATTAGGAAATTTGCTAGCAAGTGCTAAAAGTAAGATGGAAAATCAAAGTTTAGATCTAAGCTTTTTGACATGGGGTGCCATGTCAGCTTGCTGTGAATGGACAAATAATAGACAAATTTTGAATTGCCTCGTTGTTTTGAAGTCAATAGTCTCTGCCTGAACTGAACACAACATGTGCATAACATTACAACACATTCGCTATTCTGTTTAGTTTATAACTCGTATCTTTACCAGAGACGTGTTCAGGATCACAACTAGAGACGCCGTCTAACGGTAACAGTGAACTTTCCTTCCCAAATCCAGAGGCAGATGAAATCATTCAGACATTCCAGTGTAACGTAGGTTATCAATTAGATTCTGTGGACACAACAGCCATATGCATAGATGGGAAGTGGATTCCAGAAACTCCTCCTACCTGTTTGCCAAGTAAGTGCATGCAATTGATTAACCAAAGTATAGAATGGGAAGCTTTGGAAACGAAAAAGAAAGTTGATCAGTAATTGGTTATGGTTTGAAAGAGATCAAGATAAACACCAACCGTAAATGCAATTTTGCTATCGTTATATTTTTAAGAAATGTAAATGTTTTATCCTAGTCGTTTGTGTTTTAAAAGAATCAAAGTTATAGCATTTAATTGGAAATTATTTAAAAAAAATAGTTTCATCGCCGTATTAGCAGACGCATAAAAGCTATACGTTAGTACATCGGCGAAAACCAAATTTGTTTAAATATTAATCTCATTTGGTTCAACATTTTACTTTTTCTCAATAAACAATTCGATGTTTTATTTGAATTATCCTGATTTATATGTTACCATAGAGTGTCTTTAAAGCCATAATAATTATCTTATATCACGCAGAAGATGATCAATTTGTTATAAACACAAATGGAAGGCTCGATGGTCGAGAGATATCAACAGTTGAAAAAGACAGTATTTACTTGGACTGTATAGTGCCAGAAAGTCTTGCTGATCCAACCTGGACGAAGTTAGTCGATGGAACGGTAAAAATTGTATTTGTAATAATTAAATCTGGACAAGAAATAAAATGGCGCAACAATGGCTTGATTTAGGCTCCGGAATAAAAAAAATATTGATATGTTGTAGAATTGATTTTTCTAAGACAGAAAGAAGTTGCTAGATGAAAAACTGGGGAACGGTGAAGGAGATACAGATTTTTGAATATTTAAAAACTGAGGGAAAAAGGGGCTTAACCGCCCAATTTTACACCTCAGCAACACCGTGGTTGGGGCTGAGGTAAGAAAATTAGCGATGTCACTCCTAGATGGCCGGAAATGGTACTCTCAGACCCGCAGTACATACATTTAAGAACAAAAGAATAAAAATGTAAGATCTTTAACATAAACAGAAAAAAAAAAAAAAAAGGAAATATTTCAAAAATTAATGATTTAAGCAAAACATTAAATATAAAAATTAACAAAATGAAAAATAATAAAATTGACACATTAAATGAAAAATGATAAAATAAAAATTAAAACTAACATGCCTAATAATATCTTGGAATAATTATTTATAAAAGATAAATAATTTACTTTACCAAAAAATAAAAGCAAAACTAATATTACAACAAAACAAAATTTCCTCTTATAATTATCTATAATTATTATCTTGCTGGTTATTAATTTTTTTAATTTTTGATCCGTCTTACAGTTAAAAGTGACCGTTAATAGTTTTCGAAGCCGTATGCAGTTCCCGACGATTGGCTTATCAGACGCAGGCATCTATTGCTGTTCTGTTGGCCAGAATAATGAAACCATACACATATCAGTGAAGCCGTTAAATGGTAAGAAAAGAATTCCAGCCAGTTTCATCCAGAGGATGTGGCTACCATTTAGGCAGACCCAGTGTTGGCGCCAGGACCTGCCCGACAGGGGGCCAAAAGCCCTGACGGGGGGGGGGGGG
>NW_022744211.1:0-1618 GCF_011630105.1 Anneissia japonica | reverse complement strand
CTACCCAAAGGGAAAGACCTGCCCTCTCCCGCATCTCGGCGCCCCTGTCCCACTGGTCTACTAACAGAACTTTGTATGTTTAAATTGATGAATGAAATGTTCTTGTTTCGTGTATCTTTTGCTTTTTGTCAAATATAGCTGGAAACTCTTTAGAAAATGATTAAATTCACTATTAATTTTTTAGGCTTTCATTTAACACAATTTTTGTTGGCAAATTGTTTGCTTTTTTTGGTATAATATTTATCCGAATAAAATATATATGAAATTAAGTAACAATAATAATTAATAAGCAAACACGTAAGCAATACACAATAATATGTAATAAACAAATAGAACAAGTAACTAACTTGTAATATTTATTTGTTTACTTTTGTGTGTGCAAATATTTTTAATAGTTAAAACAAAATATGTAGTCCTGTTTATTATTTGTGATAAAGTGTGTGTAATGTAATTAAGCTTCACAAATATGAACAAATGTTAAGTACAAATTACCAGACGTCAAAAATTCTATATATTATTTATTTCCTATTATATTCTCAAAGTATTAAATAAAATACAATTAATTATATCCAAGAGTATAAATATAGTGAAGATTTTAGAAATATGATTGTAAAGAACCGTTTCGGCTGACGTCACAAGTCCAGCAATGACTGCCACCTCCTAGAGAACCAGCAAAACGCAAATCAACCTTGATGCATTCCATACCAAGGTTCTCGAAAAGTCTTTGAGTAGGAATCTCGTTTGCATCTACTACCACCCGGTTATGGTCCAACATCAGAACATTCATTGACAGCCATGTTGAAGAAAACCACATCGGGTGATCTGTAAAAGGTGCACAGAAGAAAGTATTATAGAAATATAATTGTATAAATTACCGTACACTGAAATTTGTGTTCGTTTTATTGACTGAAAAAGATAATGATGGCGCTGACACTGTACTGTACTGACAATAGAAAATATTATGATAATGTAGCAATGACGTTCACTGCATCAAGGATGGCAACGAAAAAAAGACAACAACAGCAAAAGACACAGCACAGTCAAATCAAAATCACAGGGACAATCACAACCATTGTCATAACCACAATGACAATCATAATACAATCATAATATCACTTCTTCTCAAGTTTCTTCTTCAAATTCTCAAAATCATTATGAAAGTTACAAAAGCAATTTGATTTGATTTTGAATTTATTCAGCAATCAGAGTAAAATACAAAAACAATGAAGACAAGACAAGGAAAAACAAATACAATTGAAAATTCTGAAAGCAATGAATAGCCCATAAAGGTTTCAAAGGAACGTATTTCCATTGGAATCCTGCAAACGAAACATTCAATTGCTAAAAGGAAGAACAACAGCAAAGGTATCTACAATTAAAAAAAAGGACACTTTGTTAAAATTGAAAAGGGATTATTTACAATTTGAAAGTAAGACAAGATAAAAAGATCAACAATTTCAAAATGTAAAAACCAATAACAATATGACTGGCTTCTAAATGTCTTTCCAAGGCATATTCTGATATAATTCATCATTATATTCATTTGATATATTTTTTAATATTTTAGTTCGACTTACCGCTTGGTGTTATTGGACGAGGTGCCTCAACGACATCCCAC
>NW_022744210.1:0-2093 GCF_011630105.1 Anneissia japonica | reverse complement strand
TATTAAATTCGGCTATTTTTTATATTAAATTCAGCTATTTTTTTACATTAAATTCGGCCATTTACTATTCTTTTACAGCCAGAGAAAACAAAAAGAAAGCAGTTGGATCAAAGGGTGAGCACTGTAAATTAATTTCCTATTGATTTTAGTGATGATCTACCATACTGTACGTCAAACAACTCAGCCTAATCGACGTACTTCCATTTATTGTAGTTTGTGATACATATCACAAACTACAATAAATTAGTTATTCTCTGTTTTACAGCCAAAAAACCCGAAAAAAAGTCTGATGGAAAAAATGATGCCGGTAAGCACAATATAGCCTTTTCATTTGATTTTCCAGTATTTTTTTTAAATTTGCATCATGCATTATACAAAATTCCGTCTGGTCTCGCTTTGTTGTTTCTGTGATACAGCGTTTTGTAATCCATTTATTTTAAAAAATGTTTTTGCAAGCAAAAACCCCTCAAGCTTGTCTATTCTATAAAAACTGTCGTTTATTGATTTTAGTTTTTGAGATACGGCGTCTGGTAATCCAGTGATTTTTTTTATGTTTACAGCCAAAAACCCCCCAAAAAATAAGTCCGGTGGAACGAAGGGTAAGTTCAATACTGCCTTTGTAAATTCATTTTATGTTAAAGTTCCATACGTTATACAAGCCCGTCTATTCTATCAACATTTTCTTTTATTGATTTTAGTTTTTGAGATACGGCGTCTAGTAATCCAGTGATTTTTGTATGTTTACAGCCAAACCCCCCCAAAAAAATTAATCTGATGGAACGAAGAGTAAGTACACTACCTTTGTAAATTCATTTTTAGTAAATTTCCATACGTTATTAATCTATCAAAACTTGCGTTTATTGATTTTAGTTTTTGAGATACGGCGTCTGGTAATCCAATGAATTTTTTATGTTTACAGCCAAACAACTCCCCCCCCCCAAAATAAGTCTGATGGAACGAAGAAGGGTAAGCACAGTACTGTCTTTGTAAATTCATTTTTATGTTAAATTTCTATACGCTATACAAGGGTTTAGTCTAAGTAAGTTTTCATTTATTGACGGTTTTTGTGATACATACAGTGTTTGATAATTTATTGATATTTTATGTTAAATTCAGCTGTATTTCTAATTATTTTACAGCCAAAGAACCACAAACGAAAAAAGTTCAAATGAAGGGTAAGTACAATATACGGCCTTTGTAAGTTTATTTTTATGTATGTTTTTATGTTAGATTTACAAACGTTACACAAGTCCTTATATGTTAAGCAAGTTCCCGGTGATAGGTAGGCCTATACATAGGTGACCTATTAATAACTAAAAATTCTTTCAGTCGACAATCTATTAAAATATGAACTATATTCGTATTTGGATTAAAAAAAAATATAAAATGTAATCCAATTCTTTCAAAACATTTTATAAAAATGGTATCTATGCTTTTAATTTGCAGCCACATCAGCAGCAATGAAGAAACGTAATTTTTTTTTTTTTTTTTTTTTTTTTTTATACATATACAATGCATACTGTATATACTCGAATACGAGTATGTCGCTCGTATTGGAAGATTTATATGGTGTGTGTGATCATTTTGTTATTTCAGTGGCATTGCAGCAGCAACTACTATCAGACAGAAGAAACAAGGTTATGCTTGTAGTAAGGCAGGGAGAAAATGCACCAATTGGCACAGTGGAACTCGCCGAACCTTCTGCACCCGACTCTCTTTTCCCGTCTGACTCTTCTTTTTCTCTTTCCCCTGACTCTCGTCCTTCACTTGATTGTCCCCTTTCATCCGACTCTTCCTTTTCACCCGAATCTCCTCTCACTACAGCTAGACTTGAAGACTTCGGCCAGTCAGCTACCACTTGCACCACACTCTCAACCAGCAAGTGTAGCAAGCCGACAAGCCCAAGTACTACACTCTCAACCAGCAAGTGTAGCAAGCCGACAAGCCCAAGTACTACACTCTCAACCAGCACGTGTGGCAAGCCGACAAGCCCAAGTAACACACACTCAACCAGCGCGTGTGGCGAACCAACCAGCCCAAGTAACACACGCTCAACCAGCACGTGTGGCAAGCCAACCGGCCCAAGTAACACA
>NW_022744209.1:0-1055 GCF_011630105.1 Anneissia japonica | reverse complement strand
ATAAATAAATAATATATATAATAATATATAATATATATGTATATATAATTATTATTAGTACATTGTTAGTATTATTATCAAAATAATAAGGCGAGTCGAATGGCCGAGCCGTTCTGGAGGTACAAGTCTTCTCGGATAAGGACTATAAACCGTAGGCCCAGTGTTGGCTCATGTGCACTATTAAAAACCAAGTACATCTTTCGAGACGAGTAGGGATTACCCCGGTGTCGTGTGCCGTACCGTTCCATCTCATAATCCCTGCCATTGTGAACTGGACGGCGCGGCGCTTCTTCTTGGCCTGTGAATTATACGACGGGACCCGTAAGGGGAGAAGTAACTTGTAAGAATGAGTTGTCCATATCCTCTCGAGCCGAAGCCTTTAACTGTGAAGTTGGCCCTCCATCAGGAAGAAGAAGGAAGGAAAATTATTGTTATAATTATAATTTTTATGATTTGATTTGATTGTTCGGTCGGTTGATTCGTTGTTGGTGGTTTGATTAAGTGACTGATTGATTGGTTAATTGATTGATTGATTAATTGGTCGGTCAGTCGGCCGGTAGTTTAGAGGGTTGCCTGCAGACTATTAATTGATTGATTGGATTACTGATTGGTATATTGATTGGTTGGTGGGTTTATCGAGTGACAGATAAATGATGTTATAACAGCATCTTGCCTTTAATTGGTATGATGTACCCGGGTAGATGTTTTCATTTATGTGTAGATACGTATCAATCGTAACTTTGCTGAAGAACAATAGAGACGAATGAATAGTCACTTTGTATTGAATGATCTCACATGGATTTCCATCAACGGCCGGACTCCAGCGGATGTCGATCGATGAAGCACTTGCAGATAATGAAGTTATAATCGGGATACCGGGATCTAGAAAATGATTGAAATCCTACTTATTAATATAAACTTTATAACACTTCAGTGGTGGATCCCTGAATTCGTAATAGATGAGGCACAGGGAGGGCTTTCACAGATAGTCCAAACTACTTCAGGCCCAACATGTTTCAGCCGAGGTAAGAATATTTCTGAATACAGTATTGCAC
>NW_022744208.1:0-815 GCF_011630105.1 Anneissia japonica | reverse complement strand
CACATACATAACTCTGCATTGCTGCGCCGTCTTGTCAGCACTCTAGTTGTTTAATAGCTCTATGGCTGCAACGTAATACCGTGTTATTCATGACCCGTCGGTGACCCAAATTGACCTCTTCGTTTGTTTGATCGCCTGTTCGCGGGAAATTCGGGGCGAAGAAAAAAATTAAACAAATAGGATGACATGCTTCAAGATCATACCATACTTTTTTCATACTTTCGTTGTGTGTTGTGTACTTCTTTCGCAGCATGCACTGTAGCTCGTAAGAAGTAAGGTCAGCTACAACTTCCGTTGGTAACCGTCATTTAAGCTCCGCCCACCTGCCAATGCTCGCATTACTGTGTTTTTATTAGTTGCACTTTTCACTAGAAACGCGTTCAGAAGGAATTTAATCGTTTATAACAAGAAAAAAACGCGTGTTTTTGGCGTTATTCAGCAGAAACACACCCAAAGGGACAACACGTGTGTTTGTGAGACGCGCGCGTATTTCTAGCCCTCTTCTGATTAGTCAGTTGTTAAGTTTGATTGACACTCCAGAAAGGTCTTTTGAGAAGATCACTCGAAAAAGCTCTGCGCACGCAGCGTTATGCAAATGAGCCAAGAACAAAGCTGACGCAGCGCGTGAAGAACGTTTGCGCTATGCCTTTGAAGTCTAACCCCGGTATTCTTAAAACAAACTTTAGTCGTAGCTCGAGCTTAAACTTAAAAATTACGTCATTTCGTATTCTTAAAACGAACTTCGACTAGCATTTACGCCCGTATTCTTAACACAAACTTTAGTCGAACTTCGAACTAGAACTTCATTTAATGCT
>NW_022744207.1:16988-19239 GCF_011630105.1 Anneissia japonica | reverse complement strand
TATAATTGCAGGGGATATACATTAAAAACTAGCACAAATTTGCATGGGAAATCGCTAGAACAAATTAAGTGTGCAAAATTTGAGCTACTGCTCAATACATTGGTTATATATTGAGAGATAAGCCAAGCAATAATTTTTTTGCAAAATCTGTGCAGAAATAGGCCAAATCTGTGGATGTATATCTTGGCCTAGTATTTACAGAGGGAATATATTCCCATACAGGACTATATTTTACAGTCTGGGGCCTATCCATGGGTTAAACTAGAACCTATCTTGTGAGATATTTGTACTCTACCCCTGCATCAAGTCAAGGCCTACTGGACGTCGGTTAAGTCTTCAGTATTCTAGCATTTTTATTGTGTACATTTTCTGGAACCCAAGTACAAGCTCTCTCCACAAACTCTTAAACCCAATTTTGTGTGAAAGAAGGACAAAGGACAAGTGTATATCATTTTCTCAAAAACCAGATTTCTTAAATTAAAATGGTCACATCTCTGCTACTTTCTACTCATCAAAGTCAAGATATTCCTCCAATTACTATGCTGATCTTGTGGTGAAACCTCTCATATGTTTATCTATTTAAATTTCAGCCATGACAAAAAATACTAAACACTCAAATAAATTAAAGGAAAGGAGAAACTAAAAAGGTACAGAACACCTAACGTATATACGAAGTTAGTCAACCGAAATATAAAAAAAAAAAAAAAACAGTTTACACTTTGAAATTAAAACAAGTTACAGTACAACAGAAAGTAATATATTAATAGACTTACGTTTTTCCAGAAAACATTGGCCCAAATATTACCTGCAAAACAAAAATCAATACAATCTTGTCAACAATAATGTTACTGGCAATGCACATTTTAAAACCCACAAATAATTTTTTAAGGTTTATTTTTGTAATAGCAAAAATATGCATAATATAAACACCACCAGTTCTGTGGTATCCAGTGGCAGTATTTTTTTTCCCATTTATTCACATTTTTCACACTTAAAAGAAACAATTATTAGAAATGATAAAAGGTATCATGCAAAGCAAATTATGATATGGTACATAACAATTTAAGTGCAGCACTCATGCTGGATAATAACACTAACAGTAATATGTAGTGTGATAAGCAAGTAATAATGAAAATAGCAAATACTGTTACAATGACAATGATCATTATCAGCATAAAAGTAATGATAACAATTAACAGTACACTTTTTTTTATAAGAACACATTTTATAAGAACAGAGGCTCAAATTGCTTAAATATTAATGAACAAAATAAGAACAAATTGTGGCTGAGGTAAAATTTCAAATGAGATTTTTATTTTTAAAAAAACTAGAAAAACCAGAAAATTATATCTACCTAATGTGCAGTCCAGTATGTGTGACTATGTAATACCCTCTATAATGCAGTACAGTAGGTTTACCTACCTGTCATTTGGGGCCATTTTTACTGGGACCTATTTTCTGTGGCCATTTTTTCCTTAATTTACCTTGATCCTAGGAGCCTTTTATTCAGGGACCATTTTTGCCAGGGCCACCTTTACCTACATTCCAGTACAGTGTATAATGCTGTACAATAATAATTTTTTATGTTTGAAAAGTGTGTAACATAAGAACAAAATAAGAACATTTTGAGCCTGAAATCGGACAAAAAATAAGAACACTGAGCCTGGGCAAAATTTTACTGGTTCTTATAAAAAAAACAAAGTGTATGAAACCAAACCCCATTGGTTGATGTGATGCCTCCTTGTGAAACTGTTGTAACATGGTGATTCACGTACAATTGTAAATTTATTTTCGAAGGCGATAATTGCCTTCCATACTACATCGTCTTTCTTTTTATCTTTCTCCTTTACGCGGTTCAGTAAAACTAAATTACCAAAGCTAGCTACTAAAGTTATAAAACTATCAAGATTATAAATATTTAGGAAATTTGCACTTTGAAGGTATGTTGATTGTTTTTAGAATTAATGTATTATTGTTCGAAAGCTAGATTATATTGCACTAGCTAAATATTAAATGAAGAAATTTGGTGAAAGCCTTAGGCTGCCTCGCCATGTTCATGCAGAACGTAGCGTACATACGTACGCGCGGATAAATACAAATCAGCTAGGCAGAGTCTCATCGTATACTAGGGTATTGACTAGAGTTCGGAGCTGATTGTTGGCTTAATTAGTTAATGTTTATCGTATTAATTACAGTTTGGATTATTGTAGTTTGTATGCCTACATCTGCTATAGAAAATACTACATTATTA
>NW_022744207.1:15705-16077 GCF_011630105.1 Anneissia japonica | reverse complement strand
TGGTACTGTACTGTTGTTTGGGATGTATTTCAGTTTATTTACTCAATTATTTCAATTTATTTAATACTCGGTTTTTGCACTGATTTATTAAATATTTTTGGGATGTATTTCAATTTATTTACTTGTTATTTCTATCGTTTTAATTTAAATTTTGTGAGTATTTGCTCAGTCAGCTTGCCAGCTAGTAAAAAAAAAACTCCATACATTCTTATCATTTATTGTATATAAGTTTAACAAATAGTACAATAATAAAAAGTATATAAATTACAAAACCATAGTAAATACTCTATATTAACATAGGCCTAACACATTTAAATTTATTGTTTATAGTCATCTGTCTAATTCAGTCGGCTTGCCAGATAGTAAAAAAAA
>NW_022744207.1:15392-15658 GCF_011630105.1 Anneissia japonica | reverse complement strand
ATAATAAATATAATTTAATTAAATAATTTAACAAAATAGTACAAATAACGAATAAGTTAATTGAAATACGCCGCAAACCAAACGTAAAAAATAATCAAGTTATTACATTTTTAATACGATTTTGCATGAATAATAAATAATAAATTTGAATGTGTTAGGCCTATGTTATTATACAGTATTTACTATGGTTTTATAATTTATATACAGTATTTTTATTTTTGTACTATTTGTTAAACTTATATATAATAAATAATTTAATTAAATAA
>NW_022744207.1:7911-15365 GCF_011630105.1 Anneissia japonica | reverse complement strand
AATAGTACAAATAACGAATAAGTTAATTGAAATACGCCGCAAGCCAAACGTAAATAAACACATTTTTAATACGATTTTGCAATTATACAACTTCATTTATTTGTATAAAAATATACATAAAATTACATTTTTAATACAATTTTGCAATTATACAACTTCATATATTTTTATAAAAATGTAGTACATAAATATATTAAAATTCTAATTTTCAATTACACAATTATACATCACGAATGGCAATACGAGCAAATCAACGACTGACAAGACTGTGGAATGAATATGTAGCTGGTATCCGGGGGTTCATTCACTGATGACATCGGCAAGCCGACTACATTCACTGAGAGACGCGCTTGGTCTTGGGAGTTCCATAGAAATTACCGGCGGCTCAACCGGTCATATCCCATGTCAATTACCGCCCCAGACCTTTATATAAAAATTTAAGAATTTAGACTTACAGAAACAAAATAATAATTATTAATTAGGTAGGCCTAGGCCTAGGGCCTAGTGTAGGCCTAGAGCCTATCAACTAAGAAGAAGTAGGGGCCTAGGCCTCCGAGTCCTCCTAGGCCTAGAACCTACTATGTAACCACTGTTCTGGACTAGGCGGCCCAACCCTGCTATTACCTAGGCTAGGGTGATGGCCTAGGGCCTAGGCCTATTTATTGTGGCGTCCTAGTCTACGATACGATTAATGAACGCACCTGTATTTGTCCTCTTCTTCTGGGAGGTCTAGGCCTATATGATAAATTCAGCGGAGAAGATGCTAATTCATCTCTTCTTAGACCTATGACGAAGTCCATTATTAAATGTAAAACGTAGCAAAATAAAAGCAACGATCAACAAGTCCGTACTGTGCCGATCCTAGTAAGAGCCCGCTTACAAGATCGCGCCAGTCCAGGGCGCCAGTCATCCGCTAGAGTGCAGCTCATTGTTTTTGGTACACCACACCCGCATTTGGCGCATTTTTTTGTATACATAGTCGCACGGGCCTGCAGATAGACCAAGCCAATCAGCATCGACGGTAGTGATGACGTAAGCCACGATGAGGCGCAGTTGAAAATAATCTTTTATTTCAAAGTTGATTAGTCTAGAGTTCCATTAATTTTCGATTTACTGAAATCATTATTAGATTTACTGAAATCATTAAATTTGGAAAAAATTCAAAATGAAACAATAACTATTTAAAAACAACAGATGCAAACAACTAAAAAAAACAAAACAGGAAAAACAATTCTGTAAAACATCACTCACAGAAACTCTTTCCTCACAGTGCAACAAACATCTTAAATCAGAGCTTTACAAGATAATTTTTAATATAATAGATACTGTACTGTTGTATCTTGATAACATTTTTCTCTTTATATTGTAAATATTTTTAAGTATTTAATAATTAGAACCTTTGTTTTTGTTGTAACATACATTTATGGCAAACATGTTTTTAGATTTTTCATTAAGTTTGTCTTTTGAAAGTGATTTTCATGTGTTTTTTGGTAACTCACCAAGGTTGAGCTTTTTAAAAATTTTAACTAGCACTTGTGTTAATGCACTACCAACTAAAGGACTGAACTGAAACAAAGAATAGCTAACAAAAGAAAGCACCTGGCACCTATGCAAACTAGAACAAAAAAAGAAATTGAAGAAAAGGTTCACAATAAGGCAGAAATTAAATAATGGACATTACACATTGTTTACGATTGCAGATAGTGTAAAAGCCTGCCCTACATTAACCTGTAACCATAATTGTAATTTTCAGATTTGAATCTTTTTCCAATCAAAATATTTTTCAAAATGGAAAAAAAAAAATCAACGTGAAGTGTAGAAGCCACAAGGAGGTGGAGTTATATTTTCAGAGGGGCGTAACTTCAAAAATGACTTTCCTGGACTTTTTGTGTGTTCATTATTAATTATAATAAAAGAACGATCATCACCATCACCTTCTGGTACTGCATATAACCTCTATAATAGAGACTCGCATAATGTGTAGTAATAATATTTGATAGTTGTTTCAATTGCCATTGTCATCCGGGGAGGATTCAGAGTTGTCCGAAAGGATGGGTGTCGAAAAGGAGGATCAAAACTTGGGCCCCATCAAGGCAATGCTACCCTAGTTTTATAGATTCCCAAAAATCAAAAATCTTTTTCTTTCTTTTTTTTTGTTTTCTTAACCTTCCCCCCCCCCCCCCCAATCCGCCCCTGTCGTCATCATCATAGTCCTGATCATCCTGTTCATTATTATCATCACAGCTTAGCAAATTTATCTGCACAACAGTATGTATTAGAAGGACATCAGCTCAATGTAAACTGTACACTAAAAATGAGTTTGTCTCTTATTTATTTAATAACCTTCAATGTTTGAAGTATCATTCTCTGCACATTCTTAACTTAAGTTTAACATAATCATTGCTTCTCATCAGTAACTACTGCCTATGCATACACATACAAATGCTTTAAAATAATACCTGCAACTGCAATAGAACCCCTCCTTTGGGATACTCCTATTAAGAGGACACTTTTTCAGCCACAAAACAAGGGAAAACATATCTTTTAACATGGATGCACCCTTATTTTTAAAGGGACAGTTTTTGGTCCTAAAGGTGTCCTCTTAATAGGGAGTATACTGTATTCCTTGTAAGGTTAGCACAGTAACTGCATCAATGCAGAGATATTATCTTAATAAAATACAATGCTAAGTACTGTAGATACAAGATAATAACTGGCATAGATGTTTATAGCTATTATGAACAAGCCTGGTTTGATCATTTGGCTAAGTTTACTAGGCAATTGCAAATCTTTTATCTAAATTCATAAATTATTATCCATACTTTCTTTTAAACTCAAAATATGCTCAATATGGTAATACCAATATTGTACTGGTGGAGGGAAACTGGTCACATGGCAATGTATTAATTTGTGATTGATCTGTTTTATACACCAATGTTTTTAAAGCAGCAATAAAAGATTTCCAAAAACACAACTAACTTCACTTGTGAAAATAATAAAACAAATGTAAAGTTAATTTTGAATATTGACATCAGCATATTTATTGCTGCATTCATTTTTTGTACAATAATTTAACCAATGTATATTTTGAAAATACATGTACATGTTGTGTGTTGATAAGAGAAACACATTGAATGTTACGAACAGAAGCACATTCAATGTGTTGCTAACAGAAACACGTTGAATGTTTTGCTAACAGAAACACATGTTGAACAGAAGCACATTGAGCGAGTTGCTAACAGAAACACATTGTGTGTGTTTCTAAGACTTAACTGATACATGGTGTGTGCTGCTTAACTGGTACATTTTGAGTGTGTTGCTCAACTGGTACATGTTGAGTGTGTTGTTTAACTGATACATGCTGAGTGAGTAGCTCAATTAATCCAATACAAGTACCCTGATATTCTGATAGTAAAATAATTCTTAATGACACTTAGCCTTACATATTTTAAAACAACATGCCATTTAAATCTTTACCCTACTTTTTAAAAAATTGTATAACTACTTGCGCACATTTCTTTTGAAAAAAAAAAGTAGTATTAATAAGGAATACTGGTTTGAGTATCATGAACATACTTCTTTTAATGAATACACATTCCTGTTCAATAAACATTTCTTAATCACACACCTTTCATCACCTTTCTTGTAAAGAAATGCAATTACTGTACCTCGAGAAATTGAATAGCATTATAGGTAAAGTTTGTACAACAAAAGCGAGTCAAATACAAGTCTGTAATGTAATGACACAATTGCTGTATGTTAATATTCTTTACTTAAATAATTAGATACAAAAATTACAATTGAATATATTATATTTACAGTTAACTAATTCAATTTGTTAATACACTTTTAAGCAAGACATTTAATTCTTTAACAGAAAAATGCTTTTAAAAGCATTTAGAATGTATGACCACACATCATGTGACCCTGCAATGATCCGTGTGACATGCATCATAAACCATGTGACCATGCATGAATCGTGTGATTACTCATGAATCATGGGAAATGCATGAATTGTGTGACATGCATCATAAACCATAAATCATGTGAAAATGCATGAATCAAGTGACCATTCATGAATCATAGGAAATGCATGGATTGTGTGACCATGCATCATATAAACATAAATCATATAATCATGCAGGAATCATGTGACATATAGCAAGAATCATGTGACCATGGATAAAATGGCCATATTGTCTTCACCATGAGCCACAGGATCTCATGCATAAGACATGAATCATGTGACATATAGCAAAGAATCATGTGACCATGAATAAAATGACCATATTGTCTTTACCATGAACCAAAGGATCATATGCAGAGGACAAGAATCATGTGCGTTTGAATTACACAGCTATACAAAATTTGAGTTAATCGAATGTTTATGAATTTCTGCACATGCACGTATTGGTAAATGACTATTTTTTATTGTAACGCCCCATTTTGCCTAAAACATCTACTAAAAATTATTTCATTTACAAAATTATAAAAATCTAGTTACGTATGCATCAGACGACTGGGATAACAGGAGATGGGGTGAGGAAGAACGGGGTGAGTAGGGATGTAGTTTTGGAAAATATTGGTAGGCAAAATAGATGGGTACATCTTCCTTTGATGTAATGTTGGTAGTTAAAACAGTAGGCACGTTCTCCATGCTACCCGGAACTACCACTAGAGATATCAATAGTGGATCAGAAACAAGAGACAATGAGGAATGAAACTAGAAAATAGGCACATGTTATAATATTTACACATGTTTCTCTTTGTTAATAAAACCCACAGAAATATTGTACCTATGAATCAATTCATCTTAAAAGTTTCTATCCAATAATATATAAGTGCCCCCTTTTGCTTAAGCACAACAATTGAATAAGCGACCCTTGGTGTAAATTAATCTGTAACCCAGGTGCACTGATAATTGTTTTTTTAGTTGAAATATAATTTAGGTGGATTCACCTCTGTTGTTTTATTCAGTCCGTCGGAAAACTTTTCTTTGACGCATGCGCATTTGCATAAATGTCTACACACACACATACACACTACACACAATAAAAAACATAGGAAATAGCAAGAGTGATTACAATAGTTCCTATTGCATTACATGCATAGGAACTAAAAATGGTCACTCCTCTTGTGGGTGTGCTTATCCTGTAGTGTAGGCTACTCTGATAAAACATAACTTCGTTTCAGATGCCATCTAAGAGCGTCTAGCCATCTACTAATTCCAAAAGCATCTCAAATGGAAGGGGAAGCCTCCCCCACTCCCAAACCACACTCCCACCCAGTGGGTGTTATTATCCACCCCCTATACATAAATCCATATGTATGTTATGTATGTATATCATTAAAATATGAAAAAGCCTATTGATGTGAGCCACTTTGCTTCAAGTCTATAGATGACATCATAAAAAAGTATACAATACCAACAGTCTGTATCTATGGCACCAATAAGTCAACTTCAAGGCATTCATTTGTCCCTTAAACTGGGTAATCTACAAACATGACAAACACCTTCACCAGTCACAATTACCTGTTCAAACGGTTACAATATGAAACATCAATCTAATACAAAATCATAGGCTTTTTCTTTGTTTATAGAGTGACTGTTATAATTAGTAATACCTATTCTCTTGCCAGACTACCATCAAGCAAGCCTTGTTGACTGCCTATCATCTGACTCAGTAGGAAGCACACCTTCTCACAACCAAAATATCCAAACTCATTTCAATATTTGCATCTTCACAAATCTGGTTGTTTCATAGATGAACTATTTACATGCTTATTAGAGGAGAATTCAATCATGATATAATACAGCTCTTCCTTTGTGAAAACGGTGGGTCGGAAGGATTGAGGATTGTGCGCCTCTTTTTAGATCTTAAATCTGTTTGTGGTAACATATATCGATGCATGTGGTTGGCATCTGCAAAAGATTTGAGACGTGATCGAAGTGTTGGTGGTAGAGGCAGCTTCTCCATGGCGTACGTACTTGTGCAATTTACTATCACACGACAACAGAAGTCTTGTAAACTTAAAACTGAAAATAAAAAGAGGAATATAAACTATTGAGTTAAATAATCTATCAAATAAATCACATAAAAAATTAATATTAAAAAAAATAATTTGCAATAACCATCAGGTTGTGGGACACCAACAAGATTGCTATACCCATCAAGCTGTGGTACACCAAACAGATTGTAATACCCATCAGGTTTTGGTACACCTAACAGACTGTCAAGTTTGCAAATTGCAGCTAGCAATTTGTTATATCCATCAAATTGTGGTACGCCAACCAGATTACAATACCCATCAGGATTTGGTAGACCTAACAGATTGTTATACCCATCAAGTTTTAGTACACATAGCAAATTGTTATACCCATCAAGTTGTGGTACACCAACCAGATTACAATACTCAAGTTGTAGTACACCTAGCAGATTGTAATACACATATGTGACATATCCAAGTTGTAATAACACAAACCAGATTGTAATATCCATCAAGTAGTGATGACACAAACCAGATTGTAATATCCATCAAGCTGTGACAACACAAACCAAATATGAATATCCCTCCAGTTGTGATGACACAAACCATATCCATCAAGAAGTTGTGATAACACAAACCAGATTTTAATCTCCCATAAAGTTGTGATAACACAAACCAGATTTTAATGTCCATCAAGTTGTGATAACACAAACCAAATTTTAATATCCATCAAATTGTGATGACACAAACCAAATTTGAATATATCCATAAAGTTGTGATAACACAAACCAGATTACAATATCTATCAAATTCGGATAACACAAACCAGATTTTAATATCCATCAAGTTGTGATAAAACGAACCAGATTTGAATATATCCAATAAGTGAATTTAAGGGTATTGGTATTTGCAGAAATTGTTTCTACAAATAATTATGAATAAATTGAATTTAAGGTTCATATTTTATATTACCTTTATTTGTCCTCCAGACTCGTTCCATTCCATTTCGTTTCAGGACAACTCTAGCTAGTTCTGTCATGGATTCTAAGATGTTGAAGTCGCATAAGGAACTGACTTCAAAGAAGGCCATGCCATTCTTCAAGGCGTACAGTTGAGCATCAATGGTGGTGACCTGACGCTTGAATGCAAGGTGAAGACGATTTCCCAGCAGAATCTTGGGTACTCCAGGAGCATGCTTGTAGAATAAAAAGTAAATAAAGATTTCCCAGTATAATCTTAGGTACTAGGCCTACATGAGCATGCTTAGAGAATAAAAAGTACATAAAAAGTAAGATTTCCCAGCAGAATCTTAGATACTAGGCCCACGTGAGCATGGTTATAGAATAAAAAGTTAATAAAAATAAGATTTCCTAGCAGAATCTTAGGTACTCCAAGAGCATGCTTGTAGAATAAAAAGTAAACTAGAAATTGCAAATTGCATGTGAAGTGCTGCGAAGTACAACTGC
>NW_022744207.1:0-7417 GCF_011630105.1 Anneissia japonica | reverse complement strand
CGTTGGTACGTGTTGGTTAGTCTACAAACGTCGCCTAAAGTAATTGATTTTACCCGGCAGAACGAAAGAAGGAAACTCCGCTTTTCAGTCGTCTTAGGCCCTTGTTTTTTGACAAACAATGACCTTTCAGAGGTCAAATTGCTGTCAAGAATATGAATTGGCTGCTTCGCAGCAATAAAAATAATTACAAAATAACTGGAATGTAATTTGAATTTTAAATATTAAACAATAAATCCAGTTATGTATCAGAAAACAATATACTTCAACCTGACAAAGATATGATAAACAAATATACTTTTTAAAGGTTTAGAGTATTTCCAACAGTATTAATATTACATATTTTATGTATTTTTCTCTATGAAATGACATTGAAGACACTTGACAGTTGACTTGCTTTCTAATAATTTCAAACAAATTCTTGCTCTTAATATTACAGCAACTCAGCTCGCTTGCTATAAAATTTCCATGGTAACTAAAATTTGTGATTTATTTGATATTAGATCTCATTTAGTGTTACGTGCATAAAATAACATATAGTAGGTTTAACATGACCTGCAGTAACAAGAATCTAAAACAACAGTGCATAAATTGATAATTATGTAGTAAGCTTAACATGGAGTAGATTAAAAATGAATACGCCTCTGGGATGAGGTTCCTGTATACGTTAGAGACAACCTTTTACTTAGTCTGATTTTTTTAGCATCGATTTTTTGAATATTTTAACACATAATATTGGCAATATTCATTATAATTTATAATAATGAAATAAATAATAATTTATATAATAATAATAACAATAATAATGTTACTAGAACCTACCATCAGGGGAACTGAGACAGTGGAGAAATTAGACAACAAATAAAAAAACGGGAAAATAACACAAGAGATACTCCCCATAAGTCCGATTTGGAGAAATTATAATAATAACAATAATAATAATAATAATAATAATAATAATAATAATATTAATAATAATAATAATTTGTAAATAGTAATTATGATTTGTTTTTAAATCCATACTGAGGTTTCTTTACTTTGTTTGAAATTTTAATATGGCATTTTATTAATTTTATGTATATTTTTAGCACTTTTATTTTTCTTGAATCGTAAACTTTTAGCAATTTTACCCGTTTTTGCTCAAGAACCAAAGTGAAATGCACAGCCAAGGATTGAAACCCAACCTCGACGTAGGAAACTAAAGTCTTCCAGCAACACAAAATCCCTTCCTTTTAGGCAAATAGAATAGGTTTTTTTCATTTTTTTTTTTTTTGGCGGTGCGGGGGGTGGGGGAAATGGTCTTATACATGGGGATTCTCGTGTGCATGACAGAACGAACATGACATTGTTTTTCAAGGTGGCAGATGCATTTAAACAACTGTCCTGTGATTCAATGGCCTATCTAAAACTAGGCCTATATTCCGGTGAAAAAATCAGACATCACTCGAGCATCAAAAAGAGAAGGGAACATCCTAATTGTAGTTATATAGTAGACCTAGGTATATGCACCTAGGCATTGGTCTTTACTTCAAGCTAGGCCAGCCTTTGCCTAAACTTTCTTTCTTGACGTCGTAGGTTAGTTTTTGCCCCACAACAACCAATCCAACCACACACCCATCACAAGGAAGACCGCCCACTTATGTAACAAGTTATTTTTAGCAGAGAGAGTATTTGCGGAGAACGCGAGTCTTCATGCTGTGAATCAACGATGTGATCAGCCCACTGGGAGGGTCTCTTTTTTTAGGTGTGGACAAGTTTAAAGAATGGGCTTTGCATTTTCAACTTTACAGTGGGGATCTCAATGTCTGATCTAATCAATTGGAAGAGTTTAAAGTTGAGTTTTTTGCGAAGTTGTTTTTATGCAGTTAAAATAAATGATGCGATAAGAAAAAAATAAATAAATAAATAAAATTATTCCCGCATCAGAATTTCCAAAATTGTTGACGCAGGCGGGAGAGATAATATAATAATTTAGCCTGGCCTGCACATGCACACTCTGATAATATGCACGATTTGTTAAAATATTGCGGTTTACAGTAACCAAACATAATTTTAAAATACATAGTTATTATATTGTACATAAACCAATCATCAATCACTACAGCATCTTGACTTTTTAGCTGATAACATTAACATGACTGAATACACTGTTTTCAATCAGTTGTAACCACCATATTCAATGTTTCATTTCAGAAAATTAGAATACAGGCAATTTGACAGAATTTAATTATTTTCTTAATGATTACACAATCTTACAATGTTATCATATCATTATCTATCTCCATGCTTCGAAATGAAGTAAATATAGAAATTTTCAATTTACTATTGAAAGTATGGCTTCAAATAAAGTAGTAATTTTCAGTTTTTTTACATCTGTTGGATATGATATGTATATCGCAGTACAGTTGTATACAGTAAAAAAGTGAAAGTCGTTTACATTCTTACTTGATCAATTTCTTTGAGCCACCTGTCAATGCCATCAAATGACCACCTGTTTGTGATGTCATAGACCACTAAAATACCCTGAACACCTCTCGAGTAGGTTCGAAGAATTGTACAAAAACGCCCCTGGCCTGATGTATCCCTATAAACAAATGCAACAACAAATGAAATCATTAATAAACAAATGATGGAGTACTGTTGATTTATCAAAACAGACTGGTTTGCCAATATATTTCGGTCACAGTTCTGGTTTGAGCAGTAAACGTCTATCCTGAATGACACAACACTGTCCGACCTGTCACACTACAGTTTAAACCATTTAAACAGTGTCAAGCAGTAACTTGCTTTGTTGTTGTATATTTTCAACACATTATAGGTTGAAGACTGATGATAACAATTTTTCATTATGCATTATGGAATGATATGGCCAATAAATTTAAAACATGTAATAATGCCAATATATTTAGACAGAAGATAAATTATTAAAAATAAATTATTTAGAAATGTATTCAGTATGCCATAATTTGATTATTAACTCTTTTATTACTGTTTTCCCTTTGATTTGAATTTTTCTTTTACTTTTGTCTCGTCAGGATCAAGCTATAAAAACAAACTTTTACGTAAGTGTTTAATCCCAGTTAATCAATTAATTAATAGATTGTTTGTATTTTTGTTCTATTTTATGCTTGTTTGCTTACTGTCAATGAATGAATGAAAGGAATGTGTTTTAAAGTAAAAGCATGCACACCACATATAAAATGTTGTTTTTTCTTAAACCATAGAGGATATCCCTTCCAGCTTATTCCAGTATGAAATCGAATTTATTGAAAAATAATTTGACATTATGTTCATTATTTAAACAATGAAATAAAATTAATGCATTATAATAAAACATAATTATAACTGTAAATGGAACATTGATACATTGAACTACAGTTTGAATGGCATAAATGTAATACAGGATAGAAGTCTGTTTAAATAAACATGACATGACATGATTTACTTGGATCGATCTGATGAACACAACTCAGATCACTTCCTTTCAATGTTAATCTTAGGAAGCATGATTGTAATTAAGGATTCATTTTGGATTTTATCCGAATACAATTTATGTGTTGAATAAAAATGAAACAATCTACTGTACCTATATAAGATATTCAGAAAGGCAGTTATATTAAAACATAATGGGTTTTTTTTTTAATTGACAATTTTTTGAATATTATTTCATTCTGTAAATTATTTTCAGTGGCAATATCATTGGCGGATCCTTGGTAGTCAAAAAATCACCAAAAAGTTTGAATTAATTTAGAAAAGTGATCAAAATGAAAAACAATAGAAAAGAGAATAAAATTGCTAAAATTCAAAGGCACCTAAGAGGCAGAGGCACATGATTCAAAAATGGGTAAGGGTACACCCAAAACAGCCCCCCCCCCCTTTCCCAACTGGCAGAAGTTAAAAAAAATCACTAAGCAAATTTGAATTCATTTAGAAAACAGATTAAAATGGCTAAAACTCTAGGACTTAGGGGACATTCCCTGGGATTCCAAAATAGGTAAGGGTACACTCTAAAACCTTCCTCTCTTGGCCATGTACTGTATTTTCTGACCCTTTCGGACATAATGACCTCAATTGCCATTCGCACCATTGAGGCAAAAATATTCTGGATATGCCACTAAATATACAGTAGTGTCAGACAAATTTATAATGTGATGTAGGCCTATACAAATAAGAAAAAAATACTATAGGCCTAATGGTAGCAATAAGAAATATGAAGAAAATAGGGATACAGATACATTCGCCAAGGTGAAATATAGAATTGTTAAATGCGAGGTCCCGACACCATTATTCCAAAATAGGAAGTAATTTAAAGTATGATTGAAAATTTGTGGAATATACAAGTAAGTCACCTGCATGTGCGATAACGTCAACAGGAAACAGGCTTTAAATCATTCTATTATTATGGATCAGCAATAAAGGACTAAGGTTCAAGATGTAATAATTTTAGTACATGTATTAATAGAAATCAGAATTCTTACCAAAGCTGTAGACGAACCCTTTTACCATCAAGTAAGATTGTTGTGGTTTTGTGTTCAACACCTGAAAGAAAATTACTTAAATATAGTTTCTGACTAAATAGCTTAATTAAATTTCTCAATAACTGTAACAAAGATTATGCAAGTTTTTATTTTTATACATACGCTCATACTCAGGAACAGCAATGAGATACAGATTTATGGATATTTACAAACTGGGGGAAAGAGGTGCAAAAAGGGTGTTATGTATTGGTAACTTATTAAACCGATTCCAAGTTTTCCAGATTTTGTTTGTGTCCAGTTCCACTCCAGAGACTGGCTTTGACAGGCGTGTTATAAATTATATTGCATTATTAATTGTATTATTTTTTTTTTAATGAACTAAACAAAAGAAAATTTGGTCATAATTTTTAGCAATTAATATTCAAAACAATTTTACTTTCATTAATGTTGATTTAAAAACATTATGCATTACATCATTGTTACAAATTATTATGAAAGTTGTGAGGATTTCGTACAGTAGTAGTAACCACAACAAAACATGTCTACTGTAGGCCTACTATTGAATCAATGTTAATCAAGTTGAAATTTAGTTTGCTACTGTACATGTTTCTTTAAGTGTAAATTTGGTAACAACTACTATAATTACCATGGTGTCCAGATCATAAACATAGGCTTCCAGTGGAGCATGTTTCTACTGCCTTATACTTAAAACATGTTTACTGTACTTAATAAATAATAATATAAATAATAATAATAATAATAATAATAATAATAATAATAATAATAATAATAATAATAATAATAATAATAATAATAAATGTGAAACATTTGGTACCTTTGCTATTGTTTATATCTAATTGTATGCGTTCTTAAGTAAATTAAAATATTATAATGAATTTGTCATCAGATTCATCATATATGAAAATTATGACAAAGTGTACAAAATCCTATCTTAATATTTTTATTAGTACAAAATAGGCACTTTCCTGGCATGGGCCAAGTTAAAATGCATTTTCCTGGGTTGGATTGGAATTATTTGGTGTGACCACCAATGATAATGCACGAAAGTATGTCAATAGACATATTTCCAGTGAGGTCCTCCTCCAGGACCGATTGGGCTGTACACTAGGAGAAAATTCCCTCCTCTTTTCCGAAAAGTGTGATGCGTTTTAAATGACGGGCACTTAACTGCACCTGACGCGATTCTATGTAGAATGCAATGCCATGACACAGGAGCAACGGAGCATATTTAATGATTGTCCATAAAGACTGCCAATGACAATCAGCACACTCTGTCGCTCACAGGGAACAGAGTCTGTTTCAACTGCATTTCTTTGAGTTGTCCAGAGATTCATTGATTCACTGGGCACCTGGCGCCCATGCTTTTTAAAAGGAGTGTAACTCATTAAAAATATACAATGCCTTTTTAAACACACACAGCAAATATCAAATGTTGAACATGTATCTAACTTCAGAAGGAGATTTTACTGTAGAACAAGGAACAAAGAAAACAACTTCATTCCAGTGTCAACGAAACATAATATCAGTCAAATATAAAATTAGCGCTCTCAATATGGTGAATAGTGATGCTATATAGGATGGATAGCAAGCATAGTTATAATTTATTTATTCAGTACAATTTATAGAATTAACATTGAGATAAAGTAAGATAAAAAATATGACATTTTTTATTGATCAATCCACAAAGGGAAACTAATAACATATATAAAATACTGTACAAATATTAAACGAAGTGTCTATGCTTACGCCGAGTCGTAAGCATTAATCATAGGCTATGCTTACGCCGAGCTATTTGAAGGGCGCCGCTTGCTTCGTGAGTACGAAAACGTCCTATTGAGCATGTGCAAATTTTTTTTTTTCTGTAGCGCGCACTTGGTGATAAGTTTCAAGATGGCAGATGAAGACACTTTGCGTCTCGGTGGCACTTTCACAAGCTATGAAAAATTGTCAGAAGCTGTATCGAATTGGGAGAAAGAAAATCACATAAATTTATATAAACGATCTTCACTTTGCATCGATTCTGCCAAAAAACGTGCACCTAAAAGAAACTTCAACCCCGAATTAAAATTCTATTCAATCGATTACGCCTGCATTCATGGTTCTCTCACCATGTTAATAATCAGAGCTATAGTTAGTACAGACCATATTTAGTACAGTTGTTGCACATCGAATCATTTAGTTAGTAGAGAAAAAGAAAGTTATTTTTTAAGAGAGTTTCCTTTCAAACATTTCAGTTGTTAAAAACCTTGGTGCTTAAACCGAAAGATACTACAGTGTTTTTGTATATTTATAACAAAATTGGATTGAAACTGTGTCACGCTCTCTTGTAATTATTGTATGCGTACTTGTTCATAATAGGAAAATTAAGAATTTTATAGGGACACAGATCAAGAGATGTTGGAAAGGTCGGGGTGAGGGATCGAGATAAGAGCACCCTAGGGGAAATTCTTGTTTTTGATTTCGCTTTTTAATTATGTACTGTAATGTACAGGACAATGATTTAAAATCAGAATATCACTGCAGCAGGCAGGTCATCTCCAACATTCTACACACCATACATAGATACATTATGTCATTATTATTTCAGATATAGTACTGTATCAATATCAACATAAATTGGGCTAGATAGGCCTATCTAGAAGTACTGTATCACAATGAACAGACGGCACTCATGAGGAACGTACAAGAGCTTGGCACAGGTCAAATATTTTTACACAAGGATGATATGGAGTACTTGAGCGAAGTGAATTAAGGCAGGCTAAATAGGCAAATGCTACAGAAACTAGGTAAGCTAGAATTGGGTCTCGTGTGGGAATGTACTAACATGTCTGCCTCAATTCATGCCTGTTCTTTTGGAAAACTGTGGACTAGACAAAGCTCATGCCTCGACAACGTGAAATAGTAAGCAGATCAACGAGTTG
>NW_022744206.1:0-1227 GCF_011630105.1 Anneissia japonica | reverse complement strand
TAAAATAAAGAGGTTATTTTTATATTTTCCAATCTAATATGAGTAATAATGATGATAATGATCGGGATGAAACTGATCATTCGGTTACATTAAACAACGATAAAAATAACAATAACGATTAAGCAATAATGTTGGTGTTCAAATGTCGATGGAATGTATTTTGTTCATCAACTATACTTATATCTATGTGTCCATATTGATAAACTATGTATTGTATTTAAAGGTTATAATATGTTGTACAGAGATTATAATTTTCTAAATAAATATTTGCAAAAACAATTTTTCTTCTTTCACTAAGACGTAGATCAGTAATTAAAATATGAATTACTCTTATATGATTCAATTCAACAATAACGATAAACAATAACAATGTCAATATTGATGTCGATGTGAATTGTTTAAGTAAGAATGAAACATAATAATTCATAATTTAGATGTGTGCAGTAGATTATATGCAATAAGTTCCGCATTAATAATAATAATAATAATAATAATAATAATAATAATAATAATAACAGTAATAACTAGACTACTATGTCTGTTTAAACAACAGAACACATTGCTTTTTCCCATTGCTTTAGTGAGAAATGAAGTTGAAATTGCAACAAAAAGAAGAGTCATTAAAAGGTATAAAGTAAAAAGAACACGAAAAACCAATATAATTTTAATGAATTGGAAAAAATAAAGTGAAAAAAAAAACATAAAAACGAAAACCAAGCTCACTGCGAAGTTATTAGTGAAACTTCAACTATGTCTGCAATGGTAATAACAAGGTACATCGTGACTTATAACCATTGCGTGCCATATAAACCTACCTTGAATAGAAAAGTGTATTTCCAGTTCATAGCGATTCAATGACTGAAAGCAAAAATTGTTCATGCATATTACGGTAGTTTTGAGATTAAAATAGCTGTAACTGGTTTAAGCGCTTTAGAAAACGGAAATTGCGTTAAAATAATTTAATCAACGTAAAAAAAAATCTTTAAATGGTTTCATTTCCACACGCTAATGCGGATCGTCACCAAAATTGAATCATTTCTTCATTTCATGTTTTAGTATATTTTTCCATCATATTGAATTAAAAAAGGCACTTCTGAGTAGTTTGAAACCCAAAACAATGTGCGATTACAAATGGAGACCAGAAAGCAACATGTGTACAAATGGAGACCAAAATGCAATGCACATGCAATTCGTGATTAGCTTTCCTAAATTGAACATTTAAGGTGG
>NW_022744205.1:0-1076 GCF_011630105.1 Anneissia japonica | reverse complement strand
ATTCATGCCAAGCTGTGGAAGTCTTCTGAAGATCAATACAAACCAGTCTGTATCATTTCCAGATTTGGAGGCCACTTTTACGCCATGGAGAATCATTAGAGTATCAGCTTCTTCTTGTGTGCTTCCAGAGGATGCTCTGGAGTGTTTGTTTTGACATCTTGCCGTGTGAATTGTGACAGGTACCGCTGAAACCAGAAGAAGAGTGGCTTTTCAGCCAATATACGATCATCTTGGACCAGAAAGAGCAGTGACACTACCAGGCTTCCATGCGATCACCGGTTGTGATAAACATTTTCAGGCCCGTAGCCAGGTTCTTTCAAGGGTGGTTTACTGAGCGTGAGGTCCACGGTCAAAGCCCCGGTGGGGTTGGCGAAAACCCCAAAGCAAGGGGATTGGGATTTTTGTGCTTTATGGGTCTAAATAATGCTATAAAAGCAGATATGTTTGAAAAGGTCTTTGCCTGGGTGGGTCTGCAGTGCACCAGGTGGGTTGGAGGACTTATTTGGGAAATCTGAAGAGGGGGGGGGTTCGCCAGAAATGAGGGAGGTTTGCTAGAAAAAGAGGGTTCTCCCGAACCATACCCCCCCCCCAGATACAAGCCTGATTATTACAGGGCATATAAATGGTGTTGGAAAACAACAGCCCTTAAGATGTTTATGAAATCACCACCTCATGTTTACATGCTTTGTCCAAGCTTGGGATCATTTAATGTGAGAATGTGATGCAAGGAGTATTTGTGTAGTCTTCTCTGAACGAAGAAAGTATCTGCTAACAGTGCCTCAATTTTACGATGGAAAAGATTCAAAACTCTGCCAAACAATCAAGGTGTAGATAAGCTGCCACCAACTGCTGGAGCCTTATATCAGCATATAATGCATGCACATCTGCAGGCCAATACATGGAGCCAGGATTCTGTTATTTATCCAGAAATCCCTGATCCATGCAAACTGGGTTGGTTTATGGAAGATGGTAAATTCAGACCTGTCTTGTCAGAAAAGCAGGCTGGCCCTAAAGCAGTTGCTGAGCTGTTGTCTAGTGTTTCTCATTCATCAGGCAGTGACAGTAATGAAGAAAGT
>NW_022744204.1:0-733 GCF_011630105.1 Anneissia japonica | reverse complement strand
TTTATAGCAATTAACAGTCAATTACCAATGTTATGTGCACTTCGTTGAGTTTTGCTTACTTGAAGGGACTGAAATATACTTTGTTACTTCTTAATTCTTCCTCTATGACAAAAATTTTTAATTTTCTTAGTAAAAATAAAATACCCAAGGATTTGAACGGAATACCCAAGAACCCAAGACCAAGTCAAAATACCCAAAATCTTGGGTAAATACCCAAGCAGTGGTCACGCTGATGTAAAGTAATCTATATAGCGCCACCAATGTTTTGATACGCAATTGGGAATTTCCCAACCGTCTCTCAACAGCAACTAGAATTAGCTGCCTAGAAAGGCAGGTTTTACAGGGTTGTCGTCGGTAGGTGGATATTTTATTACAGTACTTGAATATATTGATGATCGCACTTGATCCGCTTTTGGTTTATTCAAGATTCCTACAGATTAAGTGAATGAACAGGGCCCGTGAATCTTGGGGCCCACCCAGCCCGGCAAGGCCGGGCCGAGCCGAGGTTTTATTGTTGTGGTTGCTGCACACTGCTGACTGACACACTGGGCTTTGGTTGGTCTTCGCCACCCTGGCCTGGATCTATTTGAAGGATAGCGTGGCAGTTGTCAGACGCGGGTCCAGTAGGCGGAACTTGGGGGGTGGAAGTTCCCCCTCCCTCTTTTGCAATTTTTAAATTTCAAATGCATCAATAAATGTTATGTATTGAAACTGTCCGCTCCCCCCCCCCCCC
>NW_022744203.1:0-821 GCF_011630105.1 Anneissia japonica | reverse complement strand
TTTCTGGATCCGCCCCTGGGCGGATCCAGGAATTCGAAATAGAGTGGACCGTACCCCGGAAGGGACTTTCACAAATGGATGATTATGGCACCTCTATCTAGGCCTATGCTCTACATGACGGGAAATTACTTTAATTTGAATACAACTTTTTCTTTCTTTTCTACATTTTAAAAATAATTTTGGATAATTTACGGGGACCGATTTCACACCCCACCTTTTGAATCTGCCACTAGCTCTCAAATTTTATTTCTTCGAAAAGAGAGTAGTTCACCATCTCGTATATTAGTTGTAATAAAAACAAAATTGAAAATGTATAAAACGCCGGTATCATGAGAAAAAGAGAAGTTTTTATAAAGAAAATTAAGGAAACAAGATACAGTTAAAAAAAACAACACAAAAAAAATTATATTACATGAGCCGTACATATTATGGGTGAGCGTCACTCTCTCTGTCGGCCAAGGCTGGGTTGCAGCCCCTAAACTTTGTCTTAATCCGTGAAAATGCTTAAGTATAAATCGATTTTGGCACCAATGGCGTTTCATTTTACTTATTTGCATGGCGTTCCATAATATACTTTTTCTGGGACGCATCAAAAAGTTTCTCGACATAAACTGACGCTGGTGGCGCTTTCCGAAATGTGCTAATACTACGAAAAATCAATAAATTAGAGACTTTTGTGGCAAGTCTATCTGTGGCCATGTATGCACGGATACTCCGCATAAGGTGGTATGCTGAGCCCCTGTAGCATATGCTGTAAACAAGGTAATTTAACAAAAGGACGCACATCTCCGCTCTCGAACATAGCGCGTGCGTACAGTCCT
>NW_022744202.1:0-537 GCF_011630105.1 Anneissia japonica | reverse complement strand
ATGAAAATTAAAATCGTGTACATTACACCCAAACACCGCAACGCTCGAGTTTCAAACATAATCTCCATGGAGTAGTCATATGAAGGTACCATATCCCCGACAGTTGGCTATGCAGCAATGTACACTTTGACAAGTGAAGATATAAAGGCAGCCGACTGTCGGGTACACGACTATCTAACTTTCCACAAAAACATTAGGCCTAGTTCAGTACAGTAGTTACTGCGATGCGTGGGTGGTAGATCGTTCAGTCAATGATATCGTGTTATCGTACCTAATACATTTTAATAATGTGTGTACAATTTAAGAATGTGGGTCGCTTTCTTTGTTATGCGGTAGTACAGTAGTATAGGTAGCATAGTGACGGCAGCAATCTAAGCCTAGCCTAGGGCCTAGATAGTATACGTTCTTGATCATCGTAATGAAAACTTCGGGTGACAGACGATTGGGCCCAACTGGTGTGGACGATCGGACGCAAGATAGCTTCAAATAAATTGTAATCCAGTAGTAGGCCACTGCACACTGCCACCACCCCCACTT
>NW_022744201.1:0-3603 GCF_011630105.1 Anneissia japonica | reverse complement strand
GTTTATAGATCAATGTGAAAAAGGTCCAGGTATCTGGAAAATAAATAATAGCATTTTAGAAGACAGCACTTATTCCTTTAATATATTAAAAATTATTGAGAAGTTAAAAAAAAATGAATGAATATAATCTAAATCCAGAGCTTCTGTGGGAGTATCTGAAAGTGAAAATAAAAGAATACACATGTAATTGTGCAAAAAAAGAAAACAGGAAAAAAGAAAAAAAAGAAAAATTACTTAGAGAAGTCAATATACTTACAAATAAGTTAAACATTGTTTACGATAAAGATATAGAATCTGTTTTGAAAAGTAAGACAAAACAATTAGAAGCTATCTATGAGTCTGACGTTCGAGGCGCACAAATTCGCTCAAGAATACAATGGTTCGAAAAGGGTGAAAAAAACAATAAATTCTTTTTAGGGCTAGAGAAAAGCAAGGCAAAAAGAAAACACATCACATGTGTACTAAAAGAAAATGGTAAATACACGTCAAATATTGGTGATATCCAAAAAGAGCAAGTTAAGTTTTATGGAAACCTATACAAAAATAAAAATATACCTGAGATAATGATTAATTCATATCTAAAGAAAACGAACCTTAAAAAAAAAAACTCTCCGAAAACGAATTAGAAGAATGTGAAGGTGAAATCACGGTTGAGGAATGCACAAATTCTGTTTATAAAATGAAGCTTAATAAAAGCCCTGGTTCTGATGGACTTAGCGTAGAATTTTACCGTTATTTTTGGGAAGATCTTAAGTATATTTTATGTAACGCTCTAAACTATTCTTATAGCAATAATAAGTTAAGTACTACTCAAAGATTGGGAATAATTAATTTACTATTCAAAAGTGGAGAATGAGAAACGCTCGCCAACTGGCGGCCTATTACATTATTAAATGTAGACTACAAAATTATGGCCCACGTCCTTTCTGATAGATTACAAACAGTTATTGGGTCGATTATTGATTATGATCAAAAAGGCTACCGTACATTACTGGGAGATTCGGTGGTGAAAATGTAAGATTAGTGAACGATATTCTTTTTTACTCAAATAAACACTTAAAACCCGGTGCAATGATCTTTTTAGATTTCGCAAAGGCATTTGACTCAATTGATAGGAATTTGATGATTAAAGTGCTTGAAAAATTTGGGTTTGGTAAATCTTTTCAAAGGTGGATAAGTACAATATACACAGACACAGAATGTATAGTTACAAATAACGGATGGATCTCAGATCGTTTTAATATGCGAGGTGGTGTGAGACAAGGATGTCCACTTTCGCCTTTATTGTTTACACTAGTGGTGGAAGTTATGGCCGTAAATATTAGGAGCAATCCCTCGTGCAAAGGCTTTGTATTGCCACAAAATAAAAGCAAGAAAAATTCAAAAAAGTTGTGAAAATTGCACAATTGGCCGATGACACTGTCATATTTTCACAAGATGAATACAGCCTTGTTCATTTTTTTAATGAAATTGAAACTTTTTGTAAGGTCTCAGGGTTAAAGTTAAATAAAGATAAATCAAAAGGCATTTGGTTAGGCACATCAAAAGATAATCTATCGAATCCTCTGAATATTGTTTGGACAAAAGAACCTGTAAAGTTTCTGGGGATTTACGTAGGATATGATGAAAATACATGTAGGAAAAAGAATTGGGATGACAAAATTACAAATTTGGAAAATACCCTAAAATTGTGGGAATAAAGACATTTATCATTCTTCGGAAAGATTACCATAATTAAAACTATGGCTATATCCAAACTTATATATAATGCCAGTATAATAAATGTTCCAAAACAAGTATTTCCTAAAGTAGATAAGATATTATTTTCATGTCCGATTTTTATAAAGAAATGTTGAATTCAGTAGTTAAGTTTAATAATATAGTAAGCATAAAACCCAAAAATATATACGATGTTAAGAATCAACCAATATGGGAAAATAAGTTTATAACTGTAGGAAAAAATTCAATGTACTCTAAAGTTTGGATAAATTCAGGCTACAAATCAATAGGTGACATTTCAATAGACGATAGATTATTACCGCCAAATGAATTGATTCCAAAACTTTTACAAAAAGAAAATGGGCTAATTGAATATATCACCCTTATAAATGCAATACCAGAAGAATGGAAAATGTTAATTTCAAAAGGAAAAAATGATAAGGTACAAAAATATAAAAATAATGGCAATTCTTTCTTCAAAAAAGGTAACAAAAAACTCTTTTTATTACTAGCAATTTATTTCAGACATTAATACCATTCCGCTAGCTGAACAGAAGTGGGAGTTAGAGTGTAATATAAATCATATTAACTGGGATGAAGTATGGTATCACTGAGTTAAATGTATGAAATATAACACAAAAGTTGCCCAGTTTTTATTTAAACTAATACATCGAATTTTACCATGTAATAAAAGACTGAAAATATGGAAATTAGTCACAAATGATAATGCAACTCTCTATGGATGTTACTAGATGAGTTCGGACATCAATGAATGAGCCAGACACCAAGTAAGCTGGATGTTAACGGTTTTATTCTATACAAAGTGTGAGCCTCCAACAAGACGCAGCTTGGCTAGTCGACGAACCCCCACGAGAGAGCGAGACTCCGCGGGAACATCCCATAATAGAGTCCTTGAAAGTTCAAAGGTTACAATAAGTGTAATAATTGTTGTAAACTGGTAGAAGACGAACACCATATGTTATTTATGTGTTCAAAGATAAAGCCTATATGGACTCGGTTTAACAAGATAATTACTATGTGCTTTCCTGGCGTAAGAACTATAAGCTGGATAAATGTAATTGTTGGAACCAACAACAATATGGTAAATGAGCTTTTGTCTTTGCTGACGTTTTGCATTTATAAAGCATGTCTAAAAACGAAAATTGATAAAAAACTAAAAATTGATAAAACGGTTATTTGGATTTCTTTTACATTAGAGGTTAAACTTCAAATTGAAAATGAATACGCATGTAACATAGATAAAGCAAATATGAAATGGTCACGTGTAAAAAATATTCTTTTGAAACCGTTAGCCTAATTCCTAATTGATTAATTTTTTTCTGTGGTTTTGCAAATATATAAGCTTATTATTAAATTTTAATTAATTTCAATGTATAATGTGAGAAATGTCTCTTTTTCTTAAGTTTGTCATAAATTTTGAACTTTGAATTTGTGTGCATTGTAAACATTATGATATTAGTGATGTACATCACTTTGCTTATGATTGAAAATGTAAACCAAAAAAGAAAAAGGGAAAAAAAGAAATAATGAAAATTTTGTAATGGAAAAAAGGGGAAAAAAGAATGAAAGAATGTGAAAGGTGTAAACAGAATGTCTATTACAAAGGTACAGTAATCAAGGTTAAAGAAAATGAAAATCAGGAGGAAAGAAACATATTTAATAATTAGTACACTGTAGTGTATGTGTGTTTGTTTTATTTGGGGGTATGCTTTTTTACGTAGGCCTATGTATATGTGTAGGTTATTGGTGGGCATAGGCGTAGATCCCGGGGGGATGGAGGGGATATATCCCCCCAATATTTGACAAGGGGGGATGGTCCATTGTATCATCCCCCCCCCCCCAATATTTTGACTATGTATGGGA
>NW_022744200.1:0-961 GCF_011630105.1 Anneissia japonica | reverse complement strand
TTAATACCAAACGTAAGAGAAGAGGGATTTTGACTACGAAAGAAAAACCTTTTCAGTAAACAAATTAACTTTTGTCAATGATTTTTTTTTTTTTGTTTAATAATTTGAAACACTGCTGGTACTAGGTATTTATATTCTCAGAAGTAATGGTGTCTGGTGGGGCATAGTTTTACCATTGTGTAGTTTTTAATTTTGTATAGTTAGGTTAAAAATTGTAATACCGGCCCCGAAACCTTGACTCAGAAGTGAAGTACCGAGATGGTGTCCGGCGGGGGATAGTTTTTACCATTGTTGAGTTCGGTTTGTAGTTATGATTGAAGTTGTGATCCGAGCCCCAAACCTAGTTTTTACCATATTGTAGTTAAAGTTATGTAGTTAAGCTTAACCTTAGCAGTAATACCTGGCCCCAAGACCTTGACTTGGAAGTACCGGGTTGGTGTCCGGCGGGGGATAGTTTTCCACTAAAGTTTTTACTATTCTTATTTTATTGTATTGTGCTGGTTACATTTTGTTCTTGTTATTGTACAGTGCTTTTGCAGGACCATATTGTAAAACAGCGGTAAGATCTCGCCTGTATATTTTATCCTGTCTAAAGATGTTTTAAATAAAATAAAAATAAATATAAATATTGCACCGTTCCCTTGCGGTTATGAAGCGCAAGCCAAGCCTTAATAATTCAGGAAAACAATGGTAGGCACAAAATCAGTTATTATTCAGGAACCAAGTGCATCACAATACAGTCCCACAAACAACAAAAACAAGTATACACATTATAACAATAAAATACAAAAGGAAAGAGCATCAAGATGGCTTAGGCACGTTTAAAATTATCATATTAAAGAGTTCTAAATACAACTAGTAATGGACTTGGTAATCCGATGACTTCACTGCTTCTGTTATTATAGAGCGTTTTGATTTGCAAAACCAGAGTAGTATAGTATGGAATATCTGGGATAAGTAT
>NW_022744199.1:0-756 GCF_011630105.1 Anneissia japonica | reverse complement strand
CATGCGATGCATCCCAGTATGCATCTTGGTCGCTTCGATTTGTGGATGAATAAGAGAGGCAATTTTCACGTCCCTGAGGCATTGAAACAGCCCGTGATGTTACCCTGTCCTTTGATTTTTAAAAGTTTTTTGCATTTTTTTCCGTTTCGTAAAACCAACGAACGATTAGGCATTAGCCGCCACCAAAGACCTGTTTCATCGGCGGTAAAAATTTGATCTCTGGTCGACTGATTTTCCTAAATGATGCCTGCAAGTTTGGTTTTGAACGGGTCAATCGAGTTAACATCAGCTGATTTGCATAAATCTGTGTATTGCTTCATGAATAGAACTAACAATAGTGTTTACAGTCTGGTATCTTTGTCAAAGTTAATGCTCTGTTCAAGATTAGTCTTACGTGGAATTAATTGCTCAGGGGCTAACTTTCTTAAATACAGTAATTATTTAAATCACCTTTGGTGCCAGGGTGCCGCTTTTTTGGCACGAGGGCTGTGGAATTAGATTTTAATTGCTACCCCGGGATGTTTAGATTTTGTCTTTGTCTAGTTGATTTTGAATATTGTGTCTGTGTGCTATATCAGATTGTTTTTCCCCTACTTTTTCTAGGTAACTTTTTTTGATAACAAACAACTGTATTATTCAATGGATTCTTAAGCTAACTAAGGATTGTATTTATTTAATTGATGCTTTTATTATTCATCAACTACCTTATTCAATTGATGCTTTAGCTATGACACTGACACTCTTATTATTTCAAAT
>NW_022744198.1:0-659 GCF_011630105.1 Anneissia japonica | reverse complement strand
TGCATTTGTTTAAAATGATTTTCTCTGCCGATCATTGGGTGTCTATAAAACGAAGACCAAAGACCCAAAAACGAAGACCTCTATTTTTCTCTTTTATCTTGATGATAATACACCAGGCTGTTACAAAATCAAAATTACGAATTTTTTTGGGCTTCTGTTTGTAAAATTGTCAAGGGTCTTCGTTTTTTAGACACCCTATATGGGTGTCTACGAAACGAAGACCCAAAAAACGAAGACCTTCAATTATTTCTCAACTATCTTATTAATGAAAGTATTTCAAAATCATCATAAAACAGTTGCAAAGTACCTATTTCATTATTTCATCCCAATTGAGAGAAAAAAAAAAATGTGGATCTTCGTTTGTCGGGTCATCGGTCTTCGTTGTGTAGACACTTATATAGGGTGTTTATAAAACAAAGACCCTTAATTATCTCATGCATCTTATGTTGGCACATATGCGTCACTATACAGCATTCCTAATGTTTATTTTAAGATGGAACAAGTTTATGAATGAAATATTCAAGGTTTTTGTAGGCCCCCAAAATACGCGTACCGCTAGGCCAAGCCTTACCTTCGTTTAGAGGGTAGCAGCGCCAAGACGCGCTCTGCCACAAGCCATGGACGTACAACATTGTTGTTGCTATTATTATTATTATTAT
>NW_022744197.1:0-1793 GCF_011630105.1 Anneissia japonica | reverse complement strand
TGAAATGGCAGAATGTGAAAATGTAATTAAATCTGCATTCAAAGAGGTGTCCAATTTGATTGCTAGTTGTCCAAATGTTACACACGGAGTAAATCGATTATATTTCAATTATATTAAATTAAATTAGCTTCATGTACCATTTCATTTATTAAAATAAGTCGTTGTATAGTTCATTTTAATTATATTTTGTATGAATATTCTTCAGTGAGTTTTAGTATCTCCGTCATTGCATTATCTTTTTTAAAGTACATCTGTGACTGGATCTGCGAAATACCCTTGGGTTCGGAGCGGAGAGTAGTAATTTGTGCATTGATCTAAAACCACATGTCATGTTGACAGATGGGACTTTAAAGGATTTCGACGGAGACACCGGAACTTCCTTCATCTTTCCTAGGTCGTTAGACAGTGTGCTGCTCAGATCGTCAAAGTTTGTTGCTGGGAGGCAAGAGCAAGGTACCGTTATCTTTAGGCAACCTTTCTTGAGGTGGGCTGTGGCATATCACTCACATAGATGTTAAAAAGCAAAAGAACCAAAACAGAATCCTGCAAGGGTCCATCACTTAAAAACCCCTGGAACCGTGTTTGATCTCCGAGAGAGACCCTGAATCTTTGGTTGGAGAACATCGAAGAGACAATATCTGAATGAAGAATTTTGCAGCTTTAAACAAAGGCTCATGACGCCACACTGTGTCATATGCAGATGAGAGGTCTTATAGAGTCTTGAGTGCCTGTTAGCCAGTCTCAATGCAGGTAGTGAGAGCAAGAACTTGGCCGACACGGCTCCTTCCAGGTCTGAAACCTGCTTGTTAGGCGGGTAGGATGAGCTAATACCTCTGGTGGTCCTGCAAATCCGTCTGTTGTTGTCGGTGGCACTCGAGTGATTCATTTGCCCCATTCAACGGAGTTCATATGGTATAATATATCTGAAATGACAATACTGTACACAATGTTATATTTCAGGGAAGGATCTGGGTCCAAATTTAGGGGGAAGGGGGGTTCAAAATGTTCCAAAAAACCCCAAAAATAAAGTTGGGTCCGGGGGTGGTCCTCCGGGAATTTTTTTTATTTCTAGATGGCGGTAAATGAGCTCTCCCGACTTCTGTGTCCTTTAAATACATTTAAGTTCTTCAAAATTCAATGTTTTACCCCTCTTGAAAGTAAAGAAAGTAAAAATAAAATACAGGAGAGTGGAGGAGAATTATAGACGGTCCAAATAACATAGTTTTAGACGGCAGTACATTACAAAGCAATCATTTAGGCATGGTTTACATGAAACGGGTTCGACATATATTCACAGGGGACCGTACCAATCTCTGAAATGACAATTAAAAACCATGAAAATAGCTCAAAACAACAAAAATATGCATGTTTGAGAGGAAACGTTGAGGTTCCATATATCCAAAGATCAGCGTACCAGTATCTGAAATGACATCAATAAAATTTTATGTTATAAAATACTTCTAAACTTGATAATACCACAGGATACAACCATAATACAACACACAGCACAGGCACATGTTCCGGGTAGTAGGCCTAATGGTGAGCGTACTAGTACCTGAAACGAGACAATCAAATTGAATGTTACAGGCAAGCATAATGAATGAGGAACAAACATATTCTGTATACCCAAGGGTGACTGCATCAGTACCTGAAACGAGAAAATAAAATAGAATGTTATAATGATTTCAAGAATTTGAAAAGCACAGCACATTAAGCATAGTTATGACAGGCAAGAAACGCCTTTCAATAAACATTTACACTAGTTTACAATATTGAACATTGACGTTCATTGG
>NW_022744196.1:0-1145 GCF_011630105.1 Anneissia japonica | reverse complement strand
AAAAAGTTGAGTCAAAATGTAATTTTTTTTTTGTTAGGCAAAGTGAGATAGCCTGAAACAAACATTATTCCATTGAAAGTTTGAGGTTTTTCGGAAAAGTACTCGAAATATGGCGGAAAGTCAAAAATTTGCACTAAGTGCTCAACTCGACGATTTTAGAAAAAGAAAGAAAAATCCAACTCCTAAAAATATTGATGATTTTTAGGCGGCCCGCAAGGTATTTAAGGATACCTCCATGAAAAAATATTATTCTTATGTGAATAAATTATCAAATGACATGAGAGCAAACCCCAAGCGATTTTGGAGCTGGATTAAACCGTGTTATAAAAATAGAGATAAATCGAATATTATTCGCCATGGGGAAATATTTGCATCTACACCAGGGGAGAAAGCTAAGGTTTTTAATGATTATTTTAACTCTGTATTTAAGGTAGATAATTTTAATTCTGTCTATCTCCATCTCCCACAGTATCCTCTCGATAACCTTTCAACATTTCAAATTGATAAAAATAAAATTGAGATGCTTCTAAGTCAAATTGATACGAGTAAATCATCGGGAAGTGACAATATTAATAATGTTATTCTAAAAATTGGTGCAACTCTTCTTTCTAGGCCATTACATATTCTTTTCAAATGGACAATACGTGAGGGCACGTTCCCACAAGCATGGAAAATGACTAATATATGTCCTATACATAAAAATGGTAGAAAAGAAAATGTCACTAATTACCACCCAATATCTATATTACCAACTATATCTAAAATATTTGAACGATTAATTTTTAACCATTTATTTCAACACGTCTTACCCGTTCTCCCCCCTGCTCAGCATGGCTTCATACCAAATAGATCATGTACCACCAACCTTGCAACATTAATTTCTTTTGCATATCAAGCATTTGACAATAAAACACAATGTGATGTCACATACACTGATTTTGCAAAGGCCTTTGACACAGTCGACAATAAACTCCTCATTTATAAACTTTCTAAATTTTATTTTACTGGAAATGTTTTAAAGCTTTTGCGCAATTACATATACAATCGAAAACAAAGAGTCTCAGTTGATGGCAGTACATTAGACTGGCTCCCTGTGAGATCAGGTGTCCCACAGGGAACAATTTTGGGACCTTTATTTTTTACCC
>NW_022744195.1:0-500 GCF_011630105.1 Anneissia japonica | reverse complement strand
ACCCTCATTAAGATCACGCGGTGCTGATTGAAAAGTGTCATAGTATGCTAAAATATGCTGTAATAAGTTTTCTTTTAAAGAATAATTGTGAGCATTTTAAAAGATTTCTGCATGTGTACACGTACGTCTTAACGCCCGTGAGCACGGTAATAGCACAAAGAGTGACTCCTGATAAGAATAATGTGTCAGAAATACAAAGTATGTAACAAAACGTGATTTCCAGCTTTAATATGTGCTGTGTGCGTGGAAATGAACGTACGGCGGGTAAATTTTGGAAAGTTTTAAAATGCTAAAAATGACCCGAAACGATCTTTAAACTATCTGAATAGTAATATGGAGAATTTTCAAATTTTAACAGACACGCACGTCACCATGTGTGCGAGTACAATATTAGCACACGAAATTAAACATTGTCAAGTGTATTTCAAACCGCCAGTTAGTTGGTAATGCCACACGAACTTTCCCTTCACATAACCTATATATATTAGTCTGATAGCGTC
>NW_022744194.1:0-873 GCF_011630105.1 Anneissia japonica | reverse complement strand
CCTTGTGGTGGTCCTAACGAAATGCTCTGAGAGTTAGAGTTTGGCGATAAAGTGTATTTTCCAGAGTTCTCCTGTTCCTTCAAACTTATTGACCTCAGCAAAGTATCAACATTTGGAACTTCTGCCGAATCCAAAGATCCAGATTTGACAGTAAGGCGGTCAGGTTCGCTCACCGCCCTCTGGTGTATTATTCTAATAAGAGGTGGTTTTTCACGGCCGAGATAAAGTTGGCTTTTCAATGCTTCTTGACTTTCCGCTGATTCCACAGAATTTGCTCCTCGGTTCCTCTTCTGAGATCTGCGTCTCTGAAGTTGAGGACTGAGAACTGGTTGGATGGGGTCTTCATCAATATGCAAAATTGGTTCAATATCTCCAGATAAATTCAAACTTGCTTTTGAGCCTAAATTTGAGTTTAAGTCTTCTTCTGAGCATTCGACGTTTCCCCCATACAACTGGTTCTTCCCGGACATTGTAGGATTGCTTGCTGATGCTTGAATGTTTGGCGTGTAATGTTCAGCGACGATACATGAATTACCATTCGGCCATGTTAAAGATTTCTTTTTCAGAGTTTTTCCATTTTTTTCATTTGCTTCAATATTTGAGTTGATAATACCTCCAGGTTGGTAGGCAACTTCCTCCATGACATGTAAGAATCCCTGATCAGCAACCGTCTCACTGATGGATGTTGCAAGGCTTGAATTGGAAAGACTACTCTCAGTACTGACAACGCTTCCTGCATAACCCCTGGAAGACGGGGTATCAACACTCTCCGTACTCGCTGTTCCAAGCAAGCAAGGATTTACAGAAATATTTTGAGGATGTCGCTCTGAAGTCGGATCACTTTTCCAACGATCTTTATCTCCATTTGAATAT
>NW_022744193.1:0-801 GCF_011630105.1 Anneissia japonica | reverse complement strand
CAAATAAAGCTGGAATAGCCTTGGCCATGCCATATGCTAGGGGGCCAAGGCTAGCCTATTTTGCAAGCCTACCCATCTTTTGAATTTTGCCAAAACGTGGTCAACACAATTTTTTCTTGGCCATTTACGAACATTTATGTTATAATCATCACCCTGATACAATGGGACTATATTAGGCCTACTTCTTACAAGCCTTTTAACTTTACTTCTTCAAAGAGCATGTGGCGGATACAGAGGATAGCAGAAAGGTACTCGCCACGAGCCAGGAATAAAACGGTACTATCGGACATCATTCAAAAACTAGTGTCAAATACCGTGAAACCTCAAATTGAAGCCCTGGGCGTCTTCTTTTTTTCTTTTCCTTTTCTTTTTTTTTTTTTTTTTTTTTTTTTTTTTTTTTTTCTTTCTTTATTCTTGTATTATAAAATAAATCAATCTGTATCATGGAGTGTATTTAACTACTGTATAAACCAAGCTTCTTTTTAATTTATTTTTAATTTTTGAAATTCATGTATAGTGTATATACTGTACGATCTCGAAAAAAAAGCCCGTGCTATCTTGAAAAGAAGCCCATGGGATGGGCTTCTTTTTGAGGCTAATTTTCCAAACTAAAGAGGGGGCTTCAATATTCGACATCGGCTTCATCACGAGATTAAGCCCACTGGGCATCAATTCGGGATTCTAACGTTCATAAAAACTGTCTGCTGCCCTCTATAACTGCAGTATAGCTAAGTTAGATCATTGTTGGTTTTAAACTGGGGTTTCAGTTTATGATCATTTGCTTACGTTATGAAAAATTCA
>NW_022744192.1:0-985 GCF_011630105.1 Anneissia japonica | reverse complement strand
GATTTACTTTATTATATTACAAATGGATATGGCTATGTGAATGATTTCTAATGTTTATTTTTTACTTTTTATTAAGGAATACGTTGCAAACTCAATTTTCATATCTGTGGTATATTCATATTACAAACTTTCCATAGATAGTGATTGTAAATGTACAATTGTAAGTTTGTCATAATTGTTACATATTAAAAAAGTGCTGACCTCATAAAATCTGCTTTCAGTGCATTTTATTTTGTTAATAATGATTATAAGACAATGAAAATATGACTTACCATAAATAGTAATTGTAAATGTACAATTGCCAGTGTTATCATAATTGTCAGTAGCATTACATGTTACAACAGTGCTGATGTCATTAAATGTGCTTCCACTTATATAATCACATACTGGTGTGAAAGAGTCTCCAGAGTTGTCTGTAACATTGGGGGCTGTCCAGGTGACATTTGCCAAGCAATATTCATCACCTGCTACATTTGGGTTTGGTGGGCATACAAGATCCGGAGGCTCACAATCTATAGAAAAAACCATATGTTAAATCAAATCCCCCATATTTTGAATGTGTATTTATTAATTATTGTTATTATTATTTCAATTGCAGTGAATATAACAGTGCGCAATCAAACACCTTCATTATAAAGTACCTTTAATAATGTTATGGTATTTAAATTGTTCACTGTACCTTTAACTTCAACAGTAAATTGACAGTAACCAACATTCCCATTACAATCTGTTGCTGCATATCCTACTGTGTATACACCAAGGCTCAGAGGTTCTCCACTGGTGTAGTTAGCAGTTATGTTGACATCACTACAGCAGTTGTCAGTTGCATTGGCTGGTTCCCAGATGGCATTCACTGAATCTGTTCCTAGGTCAGTGCACACCTCAATGTCAACTGGGCAAGTCACAATAGGGACTGTCATATCTGTACAGTGAATAAAATGTAAATCGTAAAGGGAAAGGTATTCCAATAAAAATAGTAAGCCAA
>NW_022744191.1:0-1246 GCF_011630105.1 Anneissia japonica | reverse complement strand
AACAATTTGTTTTTCTATTTTCTTTTTTTCAATTCTTGTGGCGATTATTTTCACAATTTTATTGGGTTTTGTCATTTGATGTACACTATTTGTATGAAACAGACAATGGTGATAAAATATTCAACATTTGAAATCTAATTCTACATATTTTTAATTCAAATAGAACCTGGTACATGATTATATGTGCACTACAATATGTATACCAAAATATTACAGCTTGAGTACTTTAGAATTAGCACCCATGCTTTATAACTATGGGGTGGTAGGGAGACCGATTAACTTTGTCACCTGGGGTTGGGCATTTTACAACACTCGCCAATTCTCTTGTCCACTGTACATAGCATTCCCACGTGTTACTGTAAATGCCTGTATAGTACTAGGCAAAGATAATGTAACTTATTATCTGTAAAATGTAAAAATCTCAAAACCATTGTGCTATAAGGGAAAAAAATCTGAATTATTTTTTTATTTTATTAATAATAATAATAATAATAATAATAATTAATAATAATATATAATGAGCCTATACAGTATGTCATCTTTGCTGAATTTCTTGTATTATGAAAACTGGAATTGTCTGGATCAAAATATAAACAATATTATAATGCTGTATACCAATAACCTTAGTTCTATGCCTAGGAGTAAGTATATGAGAGCACTTTCTCACATAAGTCCTACGGTACTCAGTGGCGGATTAAAGGGGCCCCCTAAATTTGTCCAACTTATAATAAAAATGGAGAAAGGAGGAAAATTTTAATCAAGTTTAGGTCCGAAAGTACCATTTCTGGCCATCTAAAGGTGCCATAATCATAAATTTTCTTACTTCAGCCCCATCCATGGTGGGTTCAAGTGGTCTGTGAAAGTCACTCCCTGGCCCCCTCCCCCCTCTCTATTTCAAATCCCTGGATTCGCCATTGCTACTGTAGATCATCTTAGCCTAAGCCAAGTCCTGATCAGAGGGTTTTGTATACTGCATACAGTATAACACTCTTCTAGGCCTGACTTAGTACTGTGTCTGTATTTTGTTTGGCAATCTAGCATAGGTAGCAATCATAAGAATTTGTACATTAATCTTTATATAGCTTTAACTAATGCAGTATACAATGTCTAAAAATTACATGTCTAAAAATGCCTAACTATACAGTTCAAATATTATGCCCAGGCTAGGCCCACAGCTTCACAGTCGCTACCAGGAATTCCAATATCTTCAGTCGGCCGAACAACCTGCTTTAACTGAGCTGTGTTT
>NW_022744190.1:0-795 GCF_011630105.1 Anneissia japonica | reverse complement strand
CTTCTTGACCTCAGCGTCAACAGCATCGACGCCGCCGACTGTCCGATCAACAAGGTCGGACGACATTGGGCGATCGTTCTCACCGCATCGCAGGCCAGGTTCTGCGTCGTGGTCTTTCTCCAGAGTTTCCTGCTTTCGCGGAAAGGAGTCAGGTTGTTGCGATCCGGTAACAAACGAGGCGAGAAGGACGAAGCCAACGACGACGACGATTCGAGCGACAAGGACCAGGACGTCATTTTTCAAAGAGGACGTAACGTGTGACGCGATGTAATTTTACCTTTATTTTTATTTTATTTTTTGATTGTTTTTCTTCAGTCGGATGCTCCTTATACCAAAAGGATCAAGTTCGACGACGAAAACGACGACGACGCAAGCACCTCCCAAACTGTTGGCGTCGGAGACGAACGAAGAGAATCTGAGACCGCAGACGACAAAGGAAATCTAACGGAATCCTTTCCAGAGGACTCTCAACTTCCCGTCGACGACGAACGAACAGCCGGTGAAGGAAACCTCGCCGACTACTTTCCGGAGGATTCTCAGCTTCCAGTCGAATCGTCGGACGAACAGGACATTTCCGACCAAGACACGGTTGTTTACGGAGACGAAGAACTGGAACAGCAACTGGACGACTGGCTGTTCTCGGAAATGTTGAAGTACAACCCGTCTTCGGAATAGAATTTAAAAAAATGTTCCGATATATAAAGTACTAAAGAAAAAAGAAAAACACGAGATCTTATATTCTGTTTTGTCTTCAATAAAGTCTTTATTACAAAAAAAAACAATATAAAGTTGTTA
>NW_022744189.1:0-1498 GCF_011630105.1 Anneissia japonica | reverse complement strand
TAATTTTTAGACCTAAGCATTGTAGTACAGATGTGATTATTTGTATTTAGGTAATGTAAGCAACTTGCGAAACAGGTACTGATTTTCGGTGTTTTTGGATGTTTTTTTTTTCGTTGTTATGCAATATCCAGCCTTAAAAAGTAGAGGTTTGTGGTCGTGATATATAGAAGACCCAGTATATAAGATATGAGCACATTCCTGCCAGCGGTTTCAAAGGAGATAGGGTTACGCGGTGGCGATTAGCAGAATTAATATATATATATTATGAATATTATTATCATCATCTTTCCTTAAAATCATCCTAGTTTCTCACCATTCTCATCTCTGGATCAAGAACTGTGCTATGTTTCTGAAGAAGCTCAATAAGTTCTTGAGGTAAATTACTCAAATCTGTCTGATAGCAATGTGCAATCTGAAGAAAATCAAATAAATACATATCTGCATCAATGGTAATAACAAAAATAAAAAAATAAAATAAACATATATACATAAATGCTAATAAGAACAATAAAATAAAATAAACATATATACATAAATGCTAATAAGAACAATAAAATAAAATAAACACATACATAAAAAATTATAACAATAAAATTAAACTTAATTCATAATGCTATAGCACTTTTATCTTGAAGCAGTGAAGTTCTTGAACAAAGAAATTTAAAATCCCAAAAATCATTTCTTGGCGTGTCCATTTATTCATTCAATCTATTCTGTCGTCTTCAACTATGACTGAATGGCTATGAATCAATGTCCTCAATCTAACAGTCTTCAGTCAGCAGTCTTCCATTGGTATTTACAGGTCCTTTAAATTTCTCTTTATGGTATCTCTGTACCGATGTTTGGGTCAGCCTCTTTGTCTAAAGCCGCCTGTTAGCCTGGCCCAGCCCATCGTAGATTTCTCTGAATAAGGAGGACATAACACACTTGAGGCTTGGGGCGGATTGCTAAAAGCGGTCTTTAGACAGTTTTAACACTTAGCCGGCATTAATCGTGACGTCACTACTGGTCTATGATTATAGACCATTGCTATACTGCGGTCTAACCAGTTACAGTAACCGTCTTAAATTTTAAAGCCTACTCGGAGAAGAAATAAAACTGTCTTAGATCATTTTACGGCGTTACATTTTACCTTGATTTAACCTTGATCTTGAAGCTACTGTACAGTAAAGCATAAAGCATTATTGCTTATTTGCCCCTTTGTACGAGATCTTTTACATGCTGTTTAAAATTCTGGTGGTGATCAAAACAGTGGTCTTCTCAAGCCTTGACTTAAATTGATTAATTGACTATGAACACACAGCTTTAACTGACAAGTTATTCCAATTGTTAATTACTCTGGCACTAAAACTTTGTTCTCCCCACATAGTTTTAACTCTCGGTTTCTTTAATTTTAGTGAATGTCCCTAGTAAATACAGCTGACGACATTTCGAAAAATGTATGAACTCCAAACTTATTAAAACCATTAAAAATTTTTAAAACCTGGCTAACTGATGC
>NW_022744188.1:0-6963 GCF_011630105.1 Anneissia japonica | reverse complement strand
CACAGTATCTTGTGGAGAACAGATAAACAGACAAACCTACAGTGCGCGGTGCAGTACTGGGTAATCATAGAGCTATTAAACAACTAGAGTGCTGACAAGATGGCGGAGCAATGCAGAGTTGTGTATGTGTACCATCCAAGATGGCTGCCGTAGGAAAGCGCCACCTTCAGGCTTAGTATACATAGTATTACCATAAATAAGCCCTCTGACTGAATATTATTTCATTAATGATAATTAGTATTGAGTAATGAAAAATTATTAAACTGTCGTAGCCAAAAAGAGGCCAAGTAGAGCATCTTATTCAAATATTAAAAAGAATTAAAATCGTGTACATTACACCCATACACCGCAACGCTCGAGTTTCAAAATACGGGTAACTGGCTGTACTGAACTTTCTGTGTAAATTGAGGGCGCAATTGCAAATGATAGTGCTCAGGGGAAATTTGATTGGCTGAATCTATGGCAGCCATCTTGGATGGTACACACACACAGCTCTGCGTATTTCGAACATCGAATACATTGCTGTTAGCGCTCTAGTATTCTTATTATATCTCTATGGTAATAAAACATATACAAGCGTTAGTTGGCGTCCTACACTATCTGCGTAGAGCGTATCGTTTTTTTACGCTCCCAATGAGCGTTGTTGGCTCTCTTGTTCTATTTATACTCTTTGCTTTTGGCTACGTTCAGACCTGTGAGATACGCCAGGCGTATCTAACGCCGGGCGTGCGTTAATCCATGGCGTAACTAGCGAGATGTCCAGACTGGGCGATTAATGAACGCTAGCGTAAGTATTCGCGCGCATCTTAGTATCTAAATAACCCAAAATTCGAAATTGTTGCTAACCAACAAGTGCCGGTATAATATAATATTTTTCATTTTATTATATTTATTTTGTGTCTGAGTATGAATGAAAATTGACTGAGATAAACTACAATCGTCCGCATTTTTGGTCGGAAAACATGGAAACCCGTTTATTATATTCTTAGTTTCATCACGGTTTCATTACCATTCATTTCGTTTTAGTATGAAATTAATATATGTTTTTACAACACACTCGTTAGTTTTAAAATTAGTGTTGGAGTAACTTTTCTATATATGCATGCTAATTTGATTATTTTGGGGCATTGCGGGTAATTAAGACGTTGTTTAATAGCTCTATGGTAATAAAACATATACAAGCGTTAGTTGGCGTCCTACACTAGCTGCGTAGAGCGTATCGTTTTTTTACGCTCCCAATGAGCGTTGTTGGCTCTCTTGTTCTATTTATACCAAAGATCTTATAAACACAAGATAGCATTCTCCGGGATTTACGCGTGCAAATTCTGTAATAAGGCATGAATGGCGCCCTCTTGCTAAATTGGAAACTTTTGACCCTTGACCGCTCTGATCTGACCATACAGTACACCGCCTGTGAACAGCAGAACAGGAACCATCTCAGATCCAAGGCAACAGATAGGACGCCCTCTTCAAAAACTTATTACTTTTTCTCTTCGGTAATAGCGCATGAATGACGCCCTCTTGCTAAATGGGAAACTTTTGAACCTTGACCGACGCTTCTATTTGTTACGCGTAAATCGCGGAGAACGCTATCTTGTGTTTATAAGATCTTTGATTTATACTCTTTGGGTGTACATAATCGAGAGGGCACTTAGTGCTAAAATAGTACTATGTACTACAACGTTATAGTATTATTTATTCTGTGAGAAATTGGTTAGTTATAAAACAGGATAGTAATATACTGCTGATTATGTACCGCAACTTTTATTTAAAATATATTTCGAATAAACGACGTGGGGCATTATAGATTTGCGTTTAGTTGGATAAAATCATGTGTCTTAAGTTTGGTCACTCCGGAAAGTTATAGTACGGCATTGAAATTAACTTGAATAACTTCTATATTGATAATAATGTGAGTAAAGTTTGATGGAATATATGTTGGTTTTGAAAATCGTTGACGTGTGATTGATAATGGTAATTTAGTTAGAAATTTACCTTTACATTTAAAACAAAAACGTTATGTACACTTTTTCAGTTAGTTATTTGATGTTAGTTAATAAGTTGACATTGATCGAAAAATGTAATGACGATGTCAGCTTAATAGAACATTGGAACAAATATATAGCATCAGTCACCGCTTCCACCAACCATTGGTATTAAAGTTCTCGACACATTATTATTTGTACAAACTCACTTGCATTATTAAACTCATCAGCAGTTATTGTCTTCAAAATTGAATTAAACTATTCACTCTTCAACTCAATATGAATTCGATTTTTTGTGATGTGATTGCTTTGTGCTTGATAAATTCAGTTGTTATATGTCTATTACAAATAGTTGTACGAACTAGATGTTCAAATGGAAGCAAACAATATCGATATACAGAATGAAAGCTCATGGAGATTGACAGGTATCGTATAACTTCCGAAGTCCTGAAAACAAAATCTCATTTCGCATATATAATACTGATCTGCAATGCATATGGAATGTCATTTCTTGCAAACATCTCAAATCCACTCAACAGCTTTGATAATTGAGTATAATTGAGTTACCTATGTATAATCTTTTTTTTTGTACTGATAAATTCAATTATTATAGGCCAATAACAAATCGTACGACCCAGATACTCAAATGGAACCAAACAACATTGAAGTACAGAATGGAAACAGTTCTGATATAATATGTAACTTCCAAAGTCCTCAAAACAAAATCTTATTTGTCATGTATAGCCAAACATTTTTTTCTGGACCCAATTTGTGATTTCCCAGACAAGTCGCCACCCATGTAATATTAAATGTCATGGTAATTATTTGCACATCAACCTTTATAAGATCCCAAAAATGTGATGCTCTATCTTTTGAAAAGGGGCTACTTGATATTAGTGTTACAGCAATTTTTGTTTACTAATGATGGTCCTTTTGATGGTGGATACAGGAAAAGGAATAGACCTTCCGGAGTGTCAATCAAACTTAACAACTGACTAATCAGAACAGCGCTAGGAATACGCGCGAGTCTCACAAACGCACGTGTTCGCCTATGTTTAACACTGTCGCCTTGTGGGACCTTAGCAACAATATCCAAGCGGCGGGGCTTAGCGGAAAGGTCCATTGTCACAGAGAGAAGGTCCATCCAGCTCAGCTCGACTATGGTTGGGGCTGAGGTAAAAATTCTATGGCACCCATTTTTTATGCATATTGCAGTAAAATGTTAGGTCTATCCTTAACAATAAATGCCGTAAGCATAGGGCTATATTTATTGATCTATAGGAAAATACCGTTACAGATTTATTTATTTAAACAGCTAACTTAAATACGATAACAAAATTTACACATAGGATAATTTTAGAAGTAGCTGTATACACAAATTAAATAAGCTACAGAAGTTGCAGAATTTTTTTTATAGGAAATATTTCTTGTTTTAACATTTAAAAAGTGCCACTTTTTATTTTTTTTTTAAACCTCTGAAGGGGATTGCTCAATAATCCCCTAGATACGCCACTGATATTTATTTGGATAATGTTGCAAATGCAAAATATGTTGGCCAATATAGGTAGTGAGGACGCTAGACATTTTAGCACGGTTGGTTGGTTTGGCACTTTGCCTAATAATAATAATAATAATAATAATAATAATAATAATAATAATAATAATAATAATAATAATAATAATAATAATAATAACATTATTATTATTATTATTATTATTTATTATTATTTATTATTGTTATATATTAGTCTTTTTGCCTATGTAGGCACTGTGTATGTCACATGATGCTAATTGTATGATGATTGTTGACAGTACTTAGTCTTGTTGTACACATATACTAATAACCATCATTTGGGTATATCATTATCAGTTATCAGTATCATTCTATCATATATTTGCCTATGTAGGGCATATGTGTTTATAATTAGTATAAGTGTAATTGTGTGATCGATGTATATATTATTATCATTAGTGTGATCGATGTATATATTATTATTATTATTATTATTATTATTATTATTATTATTATTATTATTATTATTATTATTATCATTTAATTATTATTATTACTATCATTTATTATTATTATTATTATTATTATTATTATTATTATTATTATTATTATTTCTATTATTATTATTATTATCAGTGTTCTCTTGAAGCCGTTTTGGCCGTCAATTTTATCGGTAAAAATAACTGGCCAACCAGTAAAAATTCTGAGTTTGCAAAATAAAAACCTATTGATTAGGCCTAGGTTGTTAATGCTGGCCCTCTTTCAATAAATTAACATCATTCCAGTATGTGCCTAGGCTATGAATATGTGTTGTTGTTTTTCAAGTCATTAAACCCCACTCAAAAGGAGTAATGCCTCACACTGCGTGCTTTGCTGAATTTTTATGGAAAATTTACCAATAAAAATGTGTCAATTGGGAGAACACTGATTAATATTAATCATCAATATTAGTATTATTATTATCATTATAAATATTGTTAAAAATCTATTTGCCTATGTTGATGTTATTAACCCCCCCCCCCCCATACTTTTGTAAGGGCGGCTGGCCACACTGTAATTGCTAAAGTAGCTATTATTGCTCATTTCATTGTTTCATTTCAACTGTTAAACATGGAAATTGTGGAGAATAAATTAAATAAATTATTTTTTTAAATTAATAACCATAACATTGCTGAAATAATTTTTGCTGGTCTTACGTATCATTTATTTGCAAAAATTACAGGAGCTACTTAAGGGTCTATATGACAGGATTGCCTAATTAAAGAATGTTTGCCATCGAGGGGCTCTATTGGTCTATCGGCGAGGATTAAAGAACTGCTTAAAAATAGTAAAATTATTACAGTATTTATAATATGAAATTGGATATAAAGTAGTGAAATCATAAAAAAAAAAATCTATAAATATAGTTACATGAAATTCAACTGCTAAAAAGATTAAATGGAATTAAACTCTACAGGATGCATTATACAATATTATACACAGGACGCACATCACGTTAGACACAGAACGTGCATCGCGTTGGACACAAAATGGATTCTAAATTCTCAATGTCGCAACTCTTTCTATCTATGGCTCTGTTTTAAAGAATGTCTAGCACCCTCACAACCTATATCCCCCACCCCCAAATGTCTAGCACCCCAACAACCTAAAATCCACCTATTCTGCCCTGTGTTTCACGACCCCTGCTCGTACCAGCACAAAACTAAACCTCAGCCTTAAACGTCACACGCTATATTACAATGTGTAATGTTTTCAGGTAGACAGCTGGGGCAGATGCAGAATTTGGCTGCAGGGGGTGAGTGCAAGTAGTTCTGTTTTTGAAAGTTGGGAGGAGGGTCATTTCGAAGAAATAGTACCTGTAGATGACCAGAAATGACACTTTTATATTGTAAAATTCATCATGACATCATCATTAGGCCTTATGCAAATGCGTATACTGATTGTATCATTATAAAATTTAGTGGAGTGGTAAATAACATGGGTATAAAGATTAGTTACTTAAATTGTAGGGAGGAAAGGCCAAATATCAACGTCAAAAATGTTGTATAAAATCACATTTATGCAATAACTTATTTTATGGAACATAAACATTCTTAGCAGGCCTACCTGTACCCTTAAATATATAGCCTAATCTAATTTAGATTTTTAAATAATTTGAACACGTTCTGTAACTCGATATCAAATGATGACGTTTGAATGAAGACGGTGACACGTTTGATGGACTATACAATACGTTGGTTTTACGTTCATTGACAGTTAATTTATTATAATAATACTTTAGTTAAATATTGACTTTTAATAATATCTTAGGTTGAGTACGTTGACTGACGGTGTCAGTATATTAAATTCCATTGATCTCTATAATAATAGCTGGATTGCTCATCGGCTGGTGTTAGTTAAGCCACCGACTCCATGTTTGGATGCCCAAAATGTCACAAATACATCGTCACCGTGCAAACCTTTGGAGCCGACATGACGAGCACCAACAATGTTACTTCGCTCACGCTTTTGTAATCTGCACAAATACGTGCGTTGAGTGGTTTATTTTTAAAATATTGCAACAGTCGTTATTTTTAACAATAATTTCAACAAATGCAAACTAGACTGCCGTCCCCACCCCCGCCCTCATTTGTGCTCTTGCATATGGGGTCGGAGGTTTCACCTTTTTTCTGTACAATGTTTGGCAGATGAACAATCTAGCTATTATAGTGGAGATATCTGATTAAATTCATGCCATAGCGCGTATATAATGTTTGACGAATAGGAGAAGATGTAGTCAGAAACAGAACATCAGTCACTTTGAAGCTGAATCATCTGTATTCACTCAGCAGTTGATATAGACTCAATAGGTGCGACACGATTGTTTTGATACTTCAAGTAAGCCTATGCATATTCATTCTCTGTACGAATTATTTCATATGAAGGCCTATAACAAAAATATATCTAGATATCAAAATATAAGCCAAAAAGTCGGAAGCACAAACTACGAACTCCTTAATGGATGAAGTTTGTAAAGTTCTTAAAACGGAACCTTTCTTTTTGTACGCGCTGCCAACACTCTACGCATTCTGTGCAATGTCATTTCTTACAAACATATTTGTTGTGACATTGATTATCGTCACAAAGAGGCTCCGTAAGAAACAAAACGTTTTTATAAGTTTGCTGGCTTTGGCTGACGCTACAAGTTCATCTTTTATTACGTTAGTGTATGTATTTTCGCTACTAAACTGTATTTTGGTGGAAATTACAACATTAGTAGTAGATGTATCATTTTTAGTATCCGTTTGTTCAGTTGCTTGTATTGCTATCGATCGTTACATCGCACTTGTGTGGGCACCGATGAGATATCATCGTATTGTCACTTGGAAATCTTGTACACTTGCTGTCATTATCGTCATATTAAGCCAAACATGTTTAGCTATATATCTAATTCTATATTGTCAGTGCCATATCAGTTTTCTAGTC
>NW_022744186.1:0-841 GCF_011630105.1 Anneissia japonica | reverse complement strand
GAAGAAAAAAATAAGACAAAATTGAGGTAAATCCAGAAGAGGTTTTATTAATTTGTTTTTTTTTTAAATGTAAAACCAATAAATATGTACCAATCAATATGTGCAGTAGTAAATATGACTAATACTCTCTTATTATGACTATGATGATCTCTAAAATTACTGTACTGCTATTATCTAGAATGATTATCTCTGAAAAGTGTGTAAAATAAGTACAAAATATGAAAATTTTGAGCCTAAAATCGGCAAAAAAAATAAGAACATCTTGAGTCTGGGCAAAGTTTTACTGGTTCTTATAAAATAAAGTCTATGACAGTGACTTTTCCATTTAAATGGAAATTTTTTTCTGGTTTTTCTTTTACACTGCATTAAGCACAACAGTCTCAGCAAATGTGTACCAGTAGTATCCTAATTATCAACAAATTACATTACATTGGTAACAACAACAAACAGTACATTGTCTCTTGTAAATTGGACTTACATTGGAATACTGAAAACAAAATACCATAAATAATGTTGTACCACTGAGTACAGTGTCAAACTTTTTACAGCAAATTTTAGATGATATATTACGTCAATCAGTATGTAAAAATATGCTTGGACTGACAGGGACAAGCAATTACCACATCATTTAATGCCCTGCTTCTCAATTGAAATTAGGCAAGTATACACCTTACATTAACAAGACATGCCAGTTAAAAATAAACAAAAATGTTTAAAATGATTACTGTAGTTGCTTCTTTGCTTTTTTGATTCCGTTTTTGGGTGGGGACATACAGTACAAGCTTCTTTTTTTAAAATTTATATTTGCCCAGTCAGCGTCGCCCAAGTCGACTGCACACTA
>NW_022744185.1:0-1425 GCF_011630105.1 Anneissia japonica | reverse complement strand
TGTTTGTTTGCCTCTAATGTTTAAAATATTATTATTATAGTTTGTATGCCTAGGCCTAAACCAGGCGGGCCTAGGCCGCGCCAGGCAGTAGAGTAGTATTCCGTATTCTCTACATACATACAGTACTGCACTAAATGCTAGGCTATGCCTACACAGGTAAGACAAGTTGGTATTAAACAAACCTATTTAACGCCACTATTAAGATCACCACTTCCAAGACTTCCTTATCCAAACCAGCAAACATATCTTTTTGAAAGATTGATTCTTCAAAAATGCCTTCTACTTATTATATTATTGTTATTGAATATTTTCGCCAGTCCTAATTTTTCAATTTTCCGCTCGCGACGACCATTCTCATCAGTTGGCTGTGTCTCGTTACGGTTGAGTGAATCAGCTGACTCCCTGTCTAGTGCAAATTTCCGAAATAAAAACTGGGGCAAATCGTTATTTTACACATAATTGAGACATTTTCATAAGTGAAAACCCATATAAATGAAAAGAACTGCCAAATTTACATTGGAATATCTAAAGATTGACACGATTTTTTATGGGGTTACCGAATGCAAGCCTTTGAAAGTCGGTACATTTTAGGAAATTCCCTATCTTATAACACTAGCTCAAAATCCTGTAGCACCAGTTTTTTTTTGGGACCCAGTTCACGAGCCTCGTTTTCGAATACCGCGCTCCAAAATCGAGTGCCGTCACGGTCATTGTGGTCGCCCATCCCTCTATTTTAAATTAAAAATCAAAATCAATCGTTTCATCCCCGCTTGTCTCATCCCCGCGCCCCCCCCCCCCCCTTTAACTTCACTGTGAGCTTTCAGAGATGCCTTGAGTTGGTGGTGGAAACATTCCACCATGCCATTAGCACATGGATGATATGACGTTGTGCGGGAATGCTTAGTTCCAAGCAGTATAGCAAGTTCTCTGAAAAATGAAGATTCAAACTTTCGGCCACGATCTGTCGTAATAATAGAAGGTGTACCAAAATTAGCAACTCAATGACTGATGAAAGTTTCGGCAACAGTCTTAGCTGTGATGTTGATGATTGGAACTGCCATAGGCCATCGAGTAAAGCGATCCACACAAGTAAATACGTGGGTATATCCATCAGATGGAGGAAGTGGACCAACAAGATCTATGTGGATATGGTTGAAACGGGCATCAGATACCGCGAATGTTCCAATTGGGTACTGGGTATGTCGATGAACCTTCGAACGTTGACATGCTAAACACATCTGAGCCCACTGACGAATGTCTTTTCTCATACCAGGGCATACAAATCTATCACCAATCATTTATTATTTTAATATACTATCTTATTTAAAGAGTAGTACTAAAGTGCGGGGCAGCGAGGCATGCGAGGCAAAACGACGATTCATGCGAGGCATCGTTTTGCCATTGCCAAAAGTGAGAGGCATAACA
>NW_022744184.1:529-2036 GCF_011630105.1 Anneissia japonica | reverse complement strand
CTTCCAGCCACATCAGCAGGTTGTCAGCAGCGTTAAAAGCTGTTGATGCGTTGAATCTTGGGAGGTTACTAACTTCTTGTTCATCATAAGATGAATCGTGCTCAAGCGATGTTTAGACACCACTGATGATTTGATCATCCGTTAGCCACTGATACCCTGGATCGTCTGCGCCTTCAGCCAGCCAGGTCCCATCTACTCGTTATCATCGGCTTGGTATCCGAGTTCTTCAAACATTAAATCGAATTCAGCCGAGTCATCGTCATCATGATGGTTTCTTTGATGAGGCTCGGAGTCGTTGTTCGGCTCTTCTCCCGACTGTAGAGTAGTTTCATGGGTTCCAAGATCCCCTGGTCCATAGGTTGAATCAGGCTGTGGTGTTTGGGGGAAGATACTCAACCCAGATGTTCCCATCGTCAGAAACGAGTTCTTCTTTTGGGGAAGGGGGAGGGGTGTGTGACGGAGCATTATCCAAAAGAAGTAGAATTTAGTATGTGACAATATTTACAATGTTTACAAGTGACAATGTTAACAAGTTGAGTCAAAATGTAATTTTTTTTGTTAGGCAAAGTGAGATAGCCTGAAACAAACACTATTCCATTGAAAGTTTGATTTTTTTCCGAAAAGTACTCGAAATATGGCGGAAAGTCAAACATTTGTACTAAGTTCTCAACTCGGCGAGATAAGCACTTTTGTGCAAAAAGTGACAATGTTAAAAAGTTGAGTCAAAATGTAATTTTTTTTTGTTATGCAAAGTGAGATAGCCTGAAACAAACACTATTCCATTGAAAGTTTGAAGTTTTTCGGAAAAGTACTCGAAATATGGCGGAAAGTCAAAAATTTGCACTAAGTTCTCAACTCGGCGAGATAAGCACTTTTGTGCAAAAAGTGACAATGTTAAAAAGTTGAGTCAAAATGTAATTTTTTTTTTTTTTTGTTAGGCAAACTGAAACAAACACTATTCCATTGAAAGTTTGTTGTTTTTTTGAAAAGTACTCGAAATATGGCAGACAGTCAAAAAATTTGCACTAAGTGCTCAACTCGGCGAGATAAGCACTTTTGTGCAAAAAGTGACAATGTTAAAAAGTTGAGTCAAAATGTACAGAGTCAAAATGTATTTTTTTTTTTTTTGTTAGGCAAAGTGAGATAGCCTGAAACAAACACTATTCCATTGAAAGTTTGAAGTTTTTCTGAAAAGTACTCGAAATATGGCAGACAGTCAAAAAATTTGCACTAAGTGCTGAAATCGGCAAGATGAGCACTTTTGTGCAAAAAGTGACAATGTTAAAAAGTTGAGTCAAAATGTACTTTTTTTTTATTAGGCAAAGAAAGATAGCCTGAAACAAACACTATTCCGTTGAAAGTTTTTCTGAAAAGTACTCGAAATATGGCGGAAAGTCAAAAATTTGCACTAAGTGCTCAACTCGGCGAGATAGGCACTTTTGTGCAAAAAGTGACAATGTTAAAAAGTTGAGTCAAAATGTAATTTTTTTTTTAGTTAGGCACGGTG
>NW_022744184.1:0-484 GCF_011630105.1 Anneissia japonica | reverse complement strand
CAAACACTATTCCATTGAAAGTTTGAAGTTTTTTGGAAAAGTACTCGAAATATGGCGGAAAGTCAAAAATTTGCACTAAATGCACGCTCCAGGGTTTTAGCATTGTCAACCAACCGCCGCACTGCTGCCAGACGTGATTCTATTCTGTGCTGCATATAACTGATGAAACACTTTCAGAAGCGCCATGAGCGTCATATTTGGCGGATACCGGCGCTATATAAATGTTCTATTCTATACACATCTAGATGTGTATAAGAGACAGATGAAAAGGTGTCATTGAAAATAACCACATTAGACGGACATGAACGAATTTATGAACGATATGACGGACAAGATTTAAAAAAAAATTAAATAACGAAAACATAAGACGGACATGAAAAAATTCATAAAGGAACGAACGTATAAGACGGACAGGATTCAAACAATAAAACAAAGCCAACATAAGACTGACATTTCTCAAACAAATAACAAACGTATCGGACGG
>NW_022744183.1:0-2093 GCF_011630105.1 Anneissia japonica | reverse complement strand
ATTAATTTTTGATTTTTGTGTGTAGCACTCTGTTTATATATAATTAAATAATGGTGAAAACAGAGCTCGAATAAATAGAATGTGATGTGAGCATCGTATCGGAAATAGCCTATCAAATAAAAAAAAAGTTCCTTATACTGTTTGTTGATATACAGTTTGCCAAAGAATACTCTAGAAGTCATACCTGTATTATAATTAAGTAACATAGAATCAATGTTGCTGCGTAGCATTGTGGTATAACTAATCAAATAATGACAGAAACAGTGCTAAATGCACTCAAACTGCATGCAAATGCACCCAAACTTTGATGTTTCCATTGAGTTTCCAAAATCCTCAAAGCACTGCTTTTACACCACCACTTTATTCTCAGTTTAATGTTACTTTTTTACATAATCGGCTTCTGGCCGAAAACAACAAGATGTTTTCTAGCCAATGTTGCTTGGCAGGCCGCAAACATAGGGTTTTTAAATTCATTTGGGCACTAGTAAGATAAATGGGAATATGAATGAGGGAGATCTCGGTTCAAATTTCTTGGGGCGGTGGGTGGGGAAAAAATTTACCCAAAAACCCCAAAACGGAAGGAGGGTCCGGGAAGAATTTTATTCTAGATGGCTAAAGACCCAAAGTGATCTTTAATTGGTATGAAGAGAGATCTGAGAAGAAGTGGTCCGGTCAAAGCTGGTTTGAGGTGTCTTTTATTGACTTTTAAGTTCTTCAAAATTCAAGGTTTCCCCTCTCGAAAACGATTCCATGAATCAATGAATCCCATAGAGAAAGGGGGTTCGGGTTCTCCCTTGGAAAATGTTGATTTCTAAATGGCGAAAAATGAGCTTTCCTGACTTTTGAAGTGTCTTTTAATGACTTTTAAGTTCTACATCAAAATTCAAGGTTTTCCCCTCTTGAAAACGGTCAGGTATATTGTTCTTATTCTTATTACAGTAAATAGGCCTTATGTGTGTATACATACATGAACAAAAAAATCAGTAGTTACGTATTATTTTTTCCATGAATTGATAATTCCCAAAATGAAAGAGGGGTCGGGGTTCTCCCCGGAAAATTTTGATTCCTAGATGGCGGGAAATTAGCCTTTTTTTCTGACTTCTGATGTGTCTTTTAATGACTTTTAAATTCTTCAAAATTCAAGGTATTCCCCTCTTACTCCCCGGGAAAATGTTGATATCTAAATGGCTGGAAATGAGCTTTTCCGACTTCTGAAGTGTCTTTTAATGACTTTTAAGCAGTGGCGTAGCCTGAATATTTCTGTAGGGTGGGGCGGGGCAGTGTGGGTCCGTGATATTATGTGGGGGTGGGGACAAGTGTTTTGATTCTGGGGCCAGGGGGCCACGAAGGGCCCACAGTCAGGTTCCTGGAAAAAAGTTTACAATATGGATGGCTGTCTTGTAAATTTTTCTAATTCTTACTACAGTAAATAAGCCTAGGCCTATAGGCCTATGTGTGTATCGCCACGCGTTGCTTAAAATAGGCCTATTATGTGTGTGTACCGTTATACCTATGTGTCTTCTAATTTTCTTTTTTGTAACAAAAAAATTCAGCTCATGGGTCCTGAAAAGGTAGATCACAATTTTATTTTCTCAAGGAACGGGGGGGGGGGAGACAGGACCCCTGACCACCAGATCCACAAATGCGAATTGCAAGAAAAAATGTAACTCGGTCGGGGACTGGATAAATTCTCTTTCCCCTCCATCTCCTCTTTCTTCCCTCTTTCATATCATACAAAAATCTCTAGACATTATATATTTTCTGCCAAAAAGTGGGGGGGGGGGGGGGTGCCAAATAATGTACCTCCTAAATACGACAGGCGATTCACTTATTTTCTTTAGGGTAGGCCTACATACACGGCCTGCTTATTATACTAATAGTAATGATAGGGGTTCTGCCATTTTGCCACCTGGCCCGTTGTTGATGATGATTTATAGATAATAACACCACCAACAACAACAGCAGCTGCTACAGCAACGACTGCAGCAGCAACAACAACACAACAACAGTAAGCTCAAGAAGATGCGGTACACTTAAGAATAAACAGAAAAAGGTAACTTGCAGTGGCGGATCTACGACTTCAAAATAGTGGG
>NW_022744182.1:232-606 GCF_011630105.1 Anneissia japonica | reverse complement strand
ACGCGCTAGTGTCTGATCTGATTCTTTGAACGCCGCCTTCAGGAATGTAAACGCGCTGCTGCTCCACAAGGAGGGAATAGCCGACTGCCTTGTTCAGCGATACCAACATGTGCCATGGTTTCATAGTTCAGCTGTATTTTAGCGAAGTGTTGCTTTTTTGTACGTTCACTTCTTACATGTCATTTTAATTTAGTCATTGATCATCATAATACAATCATAAACTTTGTTGTTACTATGGCGTTTGTACTTGCTTTCTGTTGTGTGTTATAACAGTTGTTAAACCTTTTTTTTTCAAAGACGTGCACACTCATTCTATATAAATGAGTATGCACGTCTATATAAATATTGTGGGCCTATCCACTGCAAGACTCTTA
>NW_022744182.1:0-188 GCF_011630105.1 Anneissia japonica | reverse complement strand
AATCAATGTAACCATGGGGACGTGTACTTCTACTGTTATTTTCTCAATGAATAGGGCGTTTACAGTTAAAAGCCCTTGATTTTTTAGCAAAGTATTTTGTGTTTAATTATGTTTCTGAGGTTGAAAAAATGGCGCAGTTTAGATGCCGGTCGGAAATTTGAGAGCCGGACAGGGATGACCGGCGAGGT
>NW_022744181.1:0-611 GCF_011630105.1 Anneissia japonica | reverse complement strand
GGTGTGTGTGTGTGTGTATGTGTAACGATATGCTATACAGTATATTGTTAAGTACAGTACTCTATCTTAGGCAGTAGCTCTAGTGGATTTTCATCGATAGTATAATTGCAGTTGCTGTCTAGCATTGTGGTTTTGTTTGAATTACTTACATACCATACTCAAAATATAAAGAGGTTTTGCCTAGGTTTCCATGACAACTGATAGAATAGTAGGTTTTGTGGTTGGAGTGAGTAACCTGGGTATGTGTGCTGGCAGAGTAGTAGTTAGTATTGAGTTTTACGAGTGAGCAGTAGTATTAATAAATAGTGTATTTTATACTAGAAATTGCAAATTGCAAGTGAAGTGCTGCGAAGTACAACTGCATATAAATGTTCTTCGAACAAAATTATTTATGCGAGTCAAGTGAAAATAATGAATAATAAAAATATAACAAATAATATGAGACACGACCCATTGTCTATATTAGAACAGCGTTGGTACCGTGTACAATAGTGTTTTGCTACAGTGACATCTCGCTGCTGGCGACTCGCTGCTGCTGGCGGCGATCACTCGCTGCTGGCGAATCGATCTGCGCATGTGTATAAAATGGTATTTATTTCCGAAAACACTGT
>NW_022744180.1:0-1036 GCF_011630105.1 Anneissia japonica | reverse complement strand
AAAATGTGGTAGAAAGCAGTTTAGCACTGTGTTTGACTATATCCATTTTGGCTAGAGTCAACCATGTTAAAGAATAAGTAACAAAATCCCCCTCCCCTCTCCAAAAAAAATTGTGGTAGAAAGCATTTTAGCACTGTGTTTGACTATATCCATTGTGGCTAGACTCAACCTTGTTAAAGAATGAGTAAGAAAATCCCCCTTCCCTCTCCAAAAAAAAATAATTGTGGTAGAAAGCAGTTTAGCATTGTGTTTGACTATATCCACTTTGGCTAGAGTCTAGCATGTTAAAGAATGAGTAACAAAATCCCTCTCCCCTCTCTCAAATAAAAAAAAAATTTGTGGTAAAAAGCAGTTTTGGTTAGAGTCAAAATCTCCCCTCCCCTCAAACACAAACAAATTGTGGTATAAAATACCTTAGCACTGTGTCAGACTATATACATTTTGCACGCAGGTATTTACTCGATTTTTGGAGTATCTGTGCTCTCCGCCGGAACTCCGATTTCTGAGAGCTAAATAAAAGTTTAGACGTCCCTAATTTTGGAGTTTTCGTGTGCAGTACGCAAAACCTATGAAATCGGAGGGTTTATTAACAGTTTTCTCTCTATATATAGAAAGAGCCTTTAATAATTAAATAGTACGCACAAACTCCGAAATCGGAGGTTCGAAGTTTAAAAACTGCGATTTTGGAGTTTTCGCGATCGAAAAAAAAAATCGAGTTTTCGCTCATATTACGCAAAGCCTCCGAAAAATAATAATTAGGAAGTTGGACGAGAGGGAGGGGTGGTTTGTCATAATTTGAGCCACGTTTTACACTTTATGATCGAGATTTTTTAAATGCATCCGATGTCGAAATGAATAGTGGAAAGCCAGTCAGTCTAATTATGAATAGGGAGTTCATTTGGATCATAATATTGGAAAATGCTTTTGGTATTGGAAGAAAATTTGGAATTAGGGTCGATTAAAAGTAAATGCATTGAGAGTATTCAGAAAGGGAGAGAAATATAAGTTGGATAATTGGTAAAAATTTGAAGTGCTG
>NW_022744179.1:0-954 GCF_011630105.1 Anneissia japonica | reverse complement strand
GCAGTCGGCAGCGCGTCAGTCTCATAATCTGAAGGTCGTGAGTTCGAGCCTCACAGGGGGCACTACTTTTTGTACTATAAAACAGTTATATTTTATTTCCATAAATTAATGTTATAATTTCTTATCAAATTTTTTTTTCATTTTTTTAATCCTAAGCTTTCTATTAAATTATTCATTAATAATTTACGATATTCCATTATTAATAGTTATAATGATATAATATAATAAAATAGTACAGTAATAATAATATTAATAATAATAATAATAATAATAATAATAATAATAATAATAATAATAATAATAATCACGTAAAAAAATTAAATAAACAACTTGTAGATAAAATTATGTAATTATATTGTCATTAGCTTCTATTAATTTATTCTTTTAAAAATTATACCGGTATTACATTTAAGTAGGCCTAGTATAATAATAATATTGACGTAACAAAATAAAAAATCAAAGGTAACTAAATTGTATAGAGTAACACATCAAGCAAAAAAAAAAATAACAAAAAAAAGGACCACTGCCGTGACATTGTTTCATCAATGCCGTGACCAGGATTCGAACCTGGGTTATTGCGGCCACAACGCAATGTACTAACCACTATACGATCACGGCGCGCTACTTGGTCCTGATATAAACTCGATCAAACACAAGGAAGTCTAATCTTAACCGTGAATGGTTTTTATCCCATTTTATTCCTCCATTTCAAGTGTAAACATACACTAGTGAAAGATATAAGTTCTGGTTTAAAAAGATGATCTTTCCCTCGGCCAAAAAAAGTACAGTATACCCTACTGTATCCTGCCAAGTGTGTTAGGCCTACTTATTAATATACTTTCTCTTTTTATAGAAATTTGTAATCCCGCATTCAATTATCAGCTGAATTGGAAGGAAAGCAAAGGAAAAGAATGGTAAGTAGGCCTATACCATATATCCCTATTTTTATACCTA
>NW_022744178.1:0-1636 GCF_011630105.1 Anneissia japonica | reverse complement strand
GCTCATGTCGACGAGTTGAGTTGAGTTGAGTTGAGTTCCTTTCAGTTCCGTGTCGACCTGAGCCTACCTTTAGATACACTACAGAACCTATATAGCGCTATTTCGTAGATTAGCTAATGCAGTAGCTCTCTTCTCTCCTGAAAGCCTCGATTCCTTAAAATCGCTACACTGTCGCTACAGTGTTTTTAGTGCAATAGTTGTACTGCATAGCAGTCCCGGACACAATCGGAAAGGCTCCGTGATTCGACCGACCAATCAGCATCACCGAAAACTGTTGGCGACAGCGTGTAGCGATTGTATGAAAACCAAACTTTAGGGTCTCTTCGTGTCTGAGCTACCTGGTAAACCGGTACCAGCTACTCTTCGTCTGACCACAACAGCAGCTGTATGGAGCAGTACACCGGGGTAACCCTCTAATTGTCTCAAAAGATGTACTTGGCTATATAAGAGCACATGAGCCAATAGCGTACACTGGGCCTATGGTTTAGAGTCCTTGTTCCACGTCCAGAACCATAAACAAGAGTGCCGTCCAAACCAGCGTCAATATTATGGCCGTAGGTTGCGGCGCCCTGCCATTAACCACCACAAATTGAATTTTAAGCATGTTAGGCACTATTAATCAAATATTAATAATTAAGTTAATAATTAAATTATCTTACACTTGGAGATTACCAACACCTACCTTTGATTTTCCAGTAGTTACACACTGTACCGATGGGTTGGTAATGATCGGTAGGAAAACATGCTCCAGTAGGTGTTTACCGAAGGTCTGTATTTTACCATTCAGAATACCAACTTTATGCATTGCCACTACCATGTCTTGCAGGAGGTCATCATGAGCTATATCAAAAAAAGAAATTAAGCTCTCTTTAACAATAAATTGGTGTATACCCATATATAGTAATGATGGGCCTATATATGGTCATGATGTGATGTTATCATGGCCATATTTAGGCATGATTGTGTAATAAATTACTATTCCTTTCCTTATTGTAACATATTTAATACATAGAACATTTTAGAATAACATTTAATGACCAAATAAACAGTTTAAAAAAAAAGAAATACTTGGAAGTTTCTGGAATCTTGGGTACTATAGAAGCAATTGCCTATTGGTTATTATGAAGTAATGTGACCAATGAGGAACTTAGGAAATATAGAATGCTCTTGAATGCTCTAGAGTTCTAGGGCTAATGTATATAAGGTGAGGGCTTGGACTTTCAAGGAGCTCTTTTTGAAATACATGTTTATTTGAATGTTGTTGTGTTATTTTGATACCGGATTCTTGTAACAGAAGTAGGGATCTCATCCCACATCCGCGGGAATGAGATCAAATCAGAGTAATCAGAGTTTTTAAAAAAGCATTTGTATGGAGCTAAGCAATTTTCTCAGTTCTACAGGAAACAGGAACATGCAACAGAGCATCATCAATGAGAAAATCTGACCATTGATGATGCTCAGTTTCCTGTTTCTGTTGCCCGTAGAATTGTTTTTAGACATACATATATATCTTACAGACTAAGATGAACCATGAACGAACTGACTATTTTACACTTGGTCCAAACATTTTAAATAACATTTCAAACACTAGTATATTTTAAAGCAGGTTTGTACTGTACATATATTGTAAATACCC
>NW_022744177.1:0-574 GCF_011630105.1 Anneissia japonica | reverse complement strand
GTATACTATTATGTTGTTACTCTATAATATTATTAATATAGTATATCATTATTCTTATGCGTTTTTAAAAATTTATAGTTTATAATTCACATTAATTTTAGCGTTAGTACTGTTATTCTTAATATACTGATGTCATTATTATTATTATCATCATCATCTTCCTTATTGTCATCCGCATCCTCATTATATTCCCAATTATAAGGAGGATGTTGATGATGATGAGAAGAAAGATGATGAGGATGATGGTGAGGAAGGAGATGATGGAGATCACAATTGATGATAATGGTTGTTGATGATAATGATTGTGATGATGGTGATGAGAATGATAGAAAATGATTGATAAGAATGATGATGATGATGATGATGAATGATGAGAATCATCCCTCTCATCCTCACCATTGTCCTTATCTTCATTCTCGTCGTCCTCATCTTCATCATCTTCATGATGATGGTAGTGACTGATGATGAAGGGGATAATGAGGAAAATGATGATGGTAATGATGACGATAATGATGATGATAATAGTGAGGATGATGGTAATGATGATTATGATTATGGTGATTAAGATAAGAAT
>NW_022744176.1:0-1125 GCF_011630105.1 Anneissia japonica | reverse complement strand
ATTACATGAACCGTACGTGGGTGAACGTCACTCTCTCTATGGGGCCATATATGCACGGATACTCCACAGAAGACGGTATGCTGAGCCCCAGTAGGATACGCCTATGCTGTAAATAGCTAAAAATATTTTTGTCAAAAGCAAGTAGCCTTGCTCATGTAGCCCGACTAACCATAACTTATAAACTAACATCGACCCTCATCGTCCGACTCGACGACTAAAAAATGCCAATCCAAACAAATTCATTTTTATAGCCAATCCAATTGTGGTTAAAAGCACATGGGCGCGATCCTAAGGCGTAAAATATCTCCCCATGAACCCCCATGGATTTTATTTAAGGATCCTGACCGAGTCTCTCTAGGCAGCCCCTTGTTTCAGACCCCGGTTAGTGTTGTTGGATCCCTGTCGGCATGTTTACATTTTTGCTGATTTACCGACATTTTACTACAAAAATCCTCAAATTGACACTAAGCCTACTCCCAGCCATTTTTTAAAAGTTAAAAGTGTCTATGTATTATAAAGAATATATTAAAGGTATTGCTGAAAGGAAAAAATGTTGTCATACAGATATTTAATTGTAATCTAATAACTTACTTAAATATAAATATTCAATCATGGAATTATTTTTTTTTTATCTTTCAGCTCAGGACAGACAGTAGGCCTACATCGCGCCCCATCGGAAATGGGCTGGACTTTGGCCTAATGGTATTGCTGAGAGGAAAGATATTGTCACACAGATATTTAATTGTAAGTTAATAACTTACTTAATATACATATTAAATTATGGAATTAATTTTGTCCTCTTTCAGCTCATGAATTTAAATTTGATCCCATTGGAATGGGCTGGACTGGTCTAATGGGCGTTCCTGATGCTCATTAATTTGTACTTTTCTTGTTCACAATTGTTTATTTTGCTTGTTGAACAAATTCAATCAGTCAGTCAATACATATTATATCATATGTTTGTACGAAGATATAGTTATAGTATTATGTTTATACCAAATATACTGTATAAATTTATATACTGTATTCATTTCTATCGAATGGCTTTTATGCATTTTATCATTTTATTTACACATGACAATCGAATGCTAAAATAATTTGTTCACGTTATTGCAATCTACTAGG
>NW_022744175.1:0-927 GCF_011630105.1 Anneissia japonica | reverse complement strand
ATATATGATAAGATTATTACATTGTTATTATTTATCTTTTTATTATATGTAAAGAAATAGATAGGTAACTACTAACAAATAAATGACATATATGTGTGCGTGAGTGTATGTATGTATGTGTCTGTATCCTACTGTTACGAAAAGTAAAATAAACAAATGAGACAATAATAAGTAAATATATAAAATAACAATATGTGTACATAATTATTATAAGCATACTCCTACATATTTATTATTATTATTATTATTATTATTAATATTCCCCATTTTAATAACTCAGCAGCATAATTTGATTAATATTTAAAAGCGAAGCATGCAATTAATCCTATGCGAATTTTTCAAATATTTTAAAGGTGAGTTTGTTTGTTTGTATATCGATATTATTACGGGATATTAACACTTACCGGTCCAATAAAACCGTTGCCCTGTTTATGATCAACCTCAAAGGGCATTTAATAATGATCCAAATTTTCCATAACCAAACATATAGACCACAACAAAAACAGTTAGGCCCACATAACAACTTCTAATCCATATAAGTTTGCATTCTTTATACACGTCTTAAGCCGAGGATGGTACTAACAATTCAACATAATAGTCAACACATACACAAATAGTAGGCCTATTATAAATAACCACTATATTAAAAATTTTGCCTGGTGGTATTACTTACTACTAGCGCGGTGTCCAATATGATTGAAACCGTTGATCAAATCAAGTTCTAATTAACCCAGAGATAGCATACGCAAGAAATTATTAGGAAAATATCTTAATACATCTTTATTGATAATTATATAATATTAGACATATTTATCATAACATAGAATTTTAATTGATTAATAAATGCTAGGGAAATATTTTGTTGCTGGCTGGTCGGTGTTGCTATGCTAATTACGGTACTTTTATTCACATATTTTTTTAATGTTA
>NW_022744174.1:0-539 GCF_011630105.1 Anneissia japonica | reverse complement strand
GGGAAATGGATGTAAAAGGACTGTTATATATTAATAGATTCACCAAACAAATAAGAGCCTTTTTTACAGCAGATTTTGTATAAACCAAAAATTGAATGATTCTCATTCATAGATTGTGATAAAATATTCAATATTACAAACGTAGCTCAGCCATGCTTTATTTGAAGAAACATTTTGTCCAAGGGTCCAAAATCTGGAAATCGGAACAGCCTAACACGCTCCTGCCAGCAAGCAAGAATCTCCTGCTACCGCGCCGATGGGTATCACCATGCGCAACAAAATAATGTTAGATGTCGTCAGAAAGCTCATTTAACCAGATCTCCTGGACGCGACTTCTTCCAACTTGGGAAACATGTTTTGTCTCTTGAAAATATTGTTATCCACTGATTGAATTCATAAACATTCACAATATGAAGTTCTTTATGAATAATTTGATGACATTAAGATGTTTGCACAGCATAATATTCAACAATTTGTGAAAGAAATGGAAGATTTTACTGCCAATAAATACATTATCTTTACAATACAATATTTATCTT
>NW_022744173.1:0-796 GCF_011630105.1 Anneissia japonica | reverse complement strand
GTATAATATCGTATGACTTGGTTTAAGCCAACCACGCAAATATCAGTCAACAGACAAAATACTGAAAAACAGCAATGGTGTGGGAAATAACAGCTGGATCTACATAGACGAGTTGAAGGAAAGTTTCTCTGGTGGGATTTGAATCTGCAATCTATCAAGCTATACCATCAGACCACGGAGATATAGGCTATAATAGCTATACGTGCAGATCTAACTCAAAACTCTTTTGCACATACAACTTACTGAAAACGCTTCACATGGTGAAGCTAATAATGTTAAGTTAATTAAGAAGAGAAACTTTTCGTTGAAGGATTATGCTTTATAACATTATGTTCCTATTTGAGCACTATTACTATTATTTATCTATTTGTTTAATTTTGTTCAATGGCATATCCAGAGGCACCGGGATGTGGGAGGAGTGTTGCCTCTGGATACCCGCTCCCATAAAAAAGAGAGAAAAATGAGAGGGAGAAAAGAAAGGAAATAAGAAAGAGGGGAGCACAGCACCGTAGGCTTACTCAAAAACAAGCTAATTTTCAATTTATATTCAATGTAGCAGTGTCTATAATCAGGCATTTCTAAACAAGAATCTAAAAAACCACGACCCCCATTCCCCGTTAGGTGCTTCACCACGTCTTGTGGCCCTACCTACATTTTCCACTGGATCAACCCCTCCGTGTTTACGGTGCTACGCAGTAAACTTATTTTGAGTATTACTTTATTTTTGTCTTCAGCAGCATTTTGTATTTGTTGTCAGCGTTGCATATATGTTTAGGTTTGATACAAGTCATGTTTG
>NW_022744172.1:0-1410 GCF_011630105.1 Anneissia japonica | reverse complement strand
TAATGAAATTATGCCCGTATTCACTAGCAGGAAGATAGGTGAAATCTTGAAATCGAAAGAAAGTATGTATCGACCAATATAACCTTAAACATTCTTGGAATTGACATAAAATTACTGATGTCGTACACACCCTTCAGTGTGAAATGTGGCTCTCTTTGCAAGCACATCTAACATCTAAGGAAAGAAGAGCTTAGATTGGTACCAGATAAAATAATTTTGTTATCAACATTAATACATTATGCTAATTATTTCTGTGACAGTCTTTTGAAGTGTGCAAATCTCCATTTTATCCAATACATAGTCAAAATATTGGGGGGAGGGAGGATATGATACAATGGACCACCCCCCCCCTTGTCAAATATTGGGGGAAGGATATATCCCCCCATCCCCCGGGATCTACGCCTATGGCTCTAGAACGCATCTAGAAAAGAGTCTGTAGGATAATATTAGGGATTCAAATACTCATCCTATAATTCGGCTCTTGTTGAGCGTATATCGAGGAGCTAAAGAAGAGATGAGACAACAATTATTACACTTTTTCTAAATCCCTAATGAAGTCTAATGAATTCAGTGACTGGTTACCAAAATTAAGATCTGAAGAAAGTGGTTTCTCCCTCAGAAATGCCGATTCACTTTCCATGCCTAAAGTGCGTACTAAACGTCATAGTCATAATTATTATTAGAAGCTTTAATTTGTTGTCATAATTATTTTTTTTTTTTAGTAATGAATGTTTTTGATATGTGCAAATTTTTTATATTATATTTGCTTTTTATTAGTGGTTTTCTGTAAATATTGTATTAATTCAGCTTTTGCTGTGACCGCAATATGTTTTGAATAAACCATGAATTAATCTATTGTTTACAATGTTTTCTAATATCTTGCTAAGAAGAGGTAATACCGAAATTGGGCGATAATTGAGAAAAAAAAAACTACCTTTGACCCTTTCTTAATATTTGTGTTACCCTTGCTACCTTTAATGCTGAGGGGAACCTGACTGTGTAAAGGATAAATTAAAGATAAAACATAAAGGTTTTGTAAATAGAATGAGTTTTCTATGGGGTTTATTAAAAAATCATGAAACGTCTTCATTGTTTCCTGTATTTCAATGGCTAGGATGGGACCAACATTTGTAAAATAGTTGTTAAATCCATAAAATTTATGTGGAGTGTCATACAGTGAATCCACAGTTTCCATTCTATTCGTCGTGTTCTTTCTTAAATTTTTATTTCCTAGAATATTATTTATTGTGTTCCATATCTTTGCAGTGTTGTTACAATTTTTCATAAATTGTGTGGCATAATAATTTTTTTAGCAGCTCTGAGAGTATTAGTAAGTTTCTATATATTTTTTTTTTATAATTGTTGACTTATAGACTGACCTAATCATCCTACTAAGAAGTTTGTGTTTTT
>NW_022744171.1:0-779 GCF_011630105.1 Anneissia japonica | reverse complement strand
AATCATTATCGTTACAATTAAGAATATTATAATCAATATTATTGTCATTATTATTTATTATCCTTGTTATTATAACTGTAATTAAGGATTGTCATTAAAAATATCAAGAAACATAACAAAAGAGAAAATCACAAACATCAGAGAAAAATTACAATATAGAAAAATACATAGAATAAATTGCACAGGGACCAAAAAGGAAGGCAAGTGGGAGGGGGAATCACTGAACCGCAAAAGGGCAATAGCATGCACCAAACCCCAGGGGGAGAAGATAGTTATTAATTATTAATCATTGGAGTTAATTAAGTTAACAAGGTATGGTAAAGGGCTGTTTTGATATCTTTTCGTTCTACAATGAGGTATAGTAAATTTAGTATTGCACCTAGTATTATAGGAGTTGACCCTTGGGGGAGGGAGCAAGTCATGAAGTTTAGAATACGGATGAACAAGGGTTTTTGCAAAGGAAACGCATAGGTTATGTCGTCTATCAGACAATTTGTCCAATTGGAATTGGGATAGTGCGTCATCATACGACAAATAATTATTACCCAGGATAATTCTACATGCCCTCTTTTGGACTCGCTCGATGAGGGAATCCCAAAGTTGTGTAAGTCCACAATTCCACACAGGAACTGCATATTCTAAAATAGGACGGACTGTACTAATGTAAACAGTGATAAGGTCAACAGGGGGAACACCATGATGTTTAAGGGCTCCTAAAATATATAATTTACTATTAGCCTTTTTGACAATATATTCGACATGTGAATCCCATTTAAGAT
>NW_022744170.1:0-755 GCF_011630105.1 Anneissia japonica | reverse complement strand
AGGAGTCGAAAATTTATCGACAAAAAAAAAGCAAAAAGAAAAAAAAGATAAGGACAAGAAAGTTGCGACAGGTGAAAAAACGACAGTCTTCACAGAATGTACAGCAAAAAGAGATTTGCTGCAAACAGCAAAGTGCAGGACAAGGGCGTATCTCAAGTACTGAAAAGAACGGTTGTTGAATTACGATTGCATATGATATACCAATAAAAAAAAAAAATTACAAAGAAATATTTTGTTTTCGATAGTCTCTTTATTTTGAGACGAAATGGCAAAGCGATAAATATAGAGAGTGCTGATGAGGCAAGGGAGGCAACACGTACGAACGTGGGGAAGAGATTGCAGACCTGTGAAAGAGATCACTTTCCGGCGGTCGAAGACGAAAGGATATCTAAAATCAGGATGCTTGTACAATAGATCGAGAACGGCTATCCCAGGTAAGTGCGGCGACGTCAGGTGCGTCGTTCACCGCGACCCCGAAGACCAGTTATTTTTACCAACTGCCTATGATAAAAGAAATAGAAGAAGAATAGATGTGTATAAGAGACAGCTTTTGCATTGTTCAATAAAGCTTTTCAGAAAACATGCAATGGCGAATGGAAATCTATAGATTTCCGTTCGCCGACAATTTTTGAGTGTTCTAGCGAATAAGGCTGGATGCGAAGATATCGAACGTCTGCTTTTCACTACACCATCGGACTGTTCGAAGATGGTTCTACATGTATCTGCAAGAACAAAAAAAAAATACAATGTTTGAT
>NW_022744169.1:0-1234 GCF_011630105.1 Anneissia japonica | reverse complement strand
GGTCGGAGTAAAAGTACAATCATTAAAATTCCAAGTACGAGCTTCATGCATCTAAAATTTAATGCGAAATATAAATTTGTAATTGAAAAATGGGCTTTTGACCCAGCAGGGAACACATAGGCTTGAGCATCATTAAAATATGGAATAGTAAATAATTTTTACATTTATTCGGAAGCTACACTCTTTTAACAGTGGCACACTTTAAAAAAGTGAAGGTGCGTCCAAAAGAAAAAATAGTACTTTAAAAGAGACTTGACAAAATAATGCTTAACTATAATGAAAAAGCAAAATGCACGAATAAAATAATACACAGTGAAGAAACTTAAAATAATGCTTAACTAATAGAAGTAAAAAATAACGACCAACCAAAGTGAATGCAAAATAGCAAACAAAAAAAATTAATTTCCATCAATGCAGAATATACATGAACACACAGATATAGTGATCAGTTGCTAGGCAACAAAAGTGACCGTCATTCACACAGAATGCAAGAGGGTCATGTTACCTCTGTCTTCGTAAAAAGCGCGGTTTAACGTTTTTCGCGGCAAATCACTTTCGCGCGCTGTGTAACAAACAGATATGAACATAAGTGCATCTTGGATTGACACGCTGAAGGATGCAACAGACACAGGTCCTCTGTACGAAGGATCCAAACTCACTGTGGTCGATAGCATCGCACTTCTACTCAGTTTTAGTTTAGAACACAATGCTACTAATCGGGCTTTAATAAGTCTACTTGCTACATATGCCTAAAAACGTGAAGGTGCGAAATCGTTTGAAGTCACTGTACTATCTGAAGAAAATGTTTGATTATGGTAAAAAAGACAATAACGAAGCACTACACATGTAGTCACTGTAGCATGATATGCGAAAATCAAGCTGATTGCCGTTACGGGATGGACTTGTCGAAAAAAAGGATTATTTCATTACGGTAGATGTTGCAAGTCAACTTGAGGAATTGTATAAAGGTTAGTACATTCACCATGTTTATTACCGATGTAAAACTAAAAATAAATTTGGCACCTAACAATGTGCCCTGGATACCAACCACATCTGATTTGACATTCGCGGCCAAATGATGGGCCATTTTCAAATGTCACACAGGCGCTGGAACTTCGTGATTGATATTGGTGGGGGGTCATTACTGCTCACAAAAACAGTCTAAAGGTTTTATGTATAATCGTTGTCATATTTCAAGAAAAAATTTAGGGAAAAGGTTATGTACGTCAACTCT
>NW_022744168.1:0-1940 GCF_011630105.1 Anneissia japonica | reverse complement strand
TTATATATAAAACCTAATTTGAATTACAAATAGATACAAAAATAATAACAGTGCTCGGATAGGAACATAAGATGTTATTATCAATATCAAGCATAGCCCTTCAACGAAAAGTTCCTTTATACAGTTGTATGAAAAAAGTGTCTATTGCAGGATTCAAAGCTGTAGCATCTCGCTTTCAAGACAAGTATCATACTATTAGACCACAAAGACCTAAGCACAGTTCTAACCCCAGGCACTTTCTCTCAAACAATTGAAAAAACCAAGCCAAACCTAATAATATTATATTTTAAAAGCATAACAGCATCTTCTGAATAAATTTTGTTTTCGGTCTACCTGTACAAAATCGTTGATGTTTTAATTTATGAATTCATCTTATTGTCTCATTGATTTATATGATAATGTAAAATGAAACAAGTATTCTCTGCATCGGTTACAATTAAACAATAATAAAACGCATAGAGTAAACTGCAATTGTTAATGGTAGAAAAGGTTTTTGGCATTGCCCTTCGGGTGGTGGTATAAATAGAATACAGTATTATATTTAAAAGGTAAAATACTGAAAAACAACAGTGTTGTCTATATAAATATGTATACAAGGAAAGCCTAAGGAAACTGGGTGATTGAAAAAGAATAATTATTGTTCATTTGGAGATATTTAAGGAAATTTAATCAAAGGTAATACTTTTTCAAGAGAATCTTGTAAATGTAATTATTATATTGAATAATATTATTTGTGTTGAATATGTATATATGAAAGCCTGAAGTTGCCTCCATTTGATTTGAATGCTCATTGAAGTATTTTGTATTTTTAAGTGCCTGTAGTGGTCCAGTTGATAAAAACACATTCATAGACAGCAAAAAAGATCCTCGTTTCGAATCCCAGTTGAAGAAACACATTTCTCCTACACAGTCTAATTTATATACTTATTTATAATACTATAATAGTGTACGCTAATTAGTTATTACTCTCGAGTAGGTATGATATATTTTGTTAGGTATATTGTTATTATATTATACTTATTATAGTGTTTATAAATAGGTGTATATTGAATATTTTAGTGTTAGGGATTGAAATTTGATGTTGGGTTAAGGTCAGAATTAATTGAATAATTCCAGTAGCTAATCATATTAGCACTACCATAGGCTCATACCCAATTTCTCATCTGATTGGCTGAAAATAATTTATTGACAGAAAAACACTTTAATTTAAACTTGATCTGAAGGATTATAAAATATGAACAAACAAATCCCTATTGGCTGTAACATTCATTCATTCATTCATTGGAAAAACAATGTTTGTTGCAATCTGATTGGTTAATTTTGGCAGATATATGTTGTTTACAGTGACTGCAGTATGGTGTCATTCGGTGATAAGCTTTAAGAGGAAGGAAATGGTTGCTATCTACAGCAAGCAGCTGTTTCCTTCAACTCTTTCACTGCTGCATATTCACAAGCTTCTCTAACAGAAATCCACAAAATGAAACTGTTGACCACTCCTAATACTATTACTAAGTATTCCAATAGAACAAATTTTAAAAAGCAAGTCATTTCTTCTTTGTTATTCAGATTTTTTTTTTACTATGTTTCTGATTGTATGGTTGGTAATGTTGGATTTCACTAATGTAATAAAATCTTTAAAAAGTGTAATATTTTTTTGGAAAAACGATTGGAGTATTCATTCATATTGTAGTTTGTAGTTTTTTGACATGTCATGTCAGTTACTTCACTTAAACTGATAAATGGTGGTTTCAGTTCGTGCATTTCATACTGTACTTAATTTCTTATTTTCACAAATATTTTAAAATGGTGATCTAGTATTAAGAGTTTAACTTGAGGTGTTCTGAACAGAACAAGTAAACATCCAGATAATATTATCTCTTAATATACACATACATAAAGGGAGCCCTCAACATATCAAGTTAACATCCCGAGTACAACAT
>NW_022744167.1:0-633 GCF_011630105.1 Anneissia japonica | reverse complement strand
TTTGGTGGTCACATCAATTAAGTGCTTCACCTGGTCATGCGAAGTAACCCACTTGCTCGCTGCTTCTGCCTTGGCTATCTCAATATTCTTCGCATTGTCTGGGTGAAATAGGCTTCTTAAGTTGAGAGGCAATATGGAAGGTTCACTTGGTTGCATTGAACATACAAAATTCTCACAATATTCATTAAAGGTACTTAAACCTACACACCTTGGGGCATTTTCTTGTAAGTCTCTCAAAAATTGGTGTTGCTCTATAGCTGAAGCAGATTTTGGTTTCTTGTTTTTTCTGTTGGTTTGCTTGAATTTGTCTTTTGTTTTCTTCTTGTAGAACTGCACCTGATGTATTGGTGCAGGTTCTACTTTCTTGGTGAAACATGCATTCCATTTACAAGGTTCTTCTGTGCATAATGTCCTCGTATAACCTAAACGGACTGCGGCCTCAATTTTGAAAAGCAGTGCTGCAACGTGAGAGCAGGATTCTCCCAATCTGTAATTGAAAGCAAAAATATACAATATACATTAATTACAAATTTCTTTTTGTCTAGAAACTAAAAATATACTGTATTTCAATTGTACAGATGCATATTACATACACATGTACATACATATAGCATATAATTTATAAACTGTATA
>NW_022744166.1:0-1551 GCF_011630105.1 Anneissia japonica | reverse complement strand
AAAGAAATAATGTTGATTTATATATATATATATATTATATTATATTATATTATATATTTAATAAAACTTTCTCCTAGTCAATGAAACAAATTAATGTTAGTTTAATTGAATTCTGATTTTGAACGTTAATGCGTTCCAAAGAACGGTCAAAATAGCATCAAGCAACGGTATTTCACGTCGTTTGTGCGGGATATTGGGATAAGTTTTCAACTAGCAATAATCACGCCTCGGATAAACCTCATTGGCTATGATATCGCCTCTGCGCAAAGATAGTCTACAAGTTCTATAAATTAGGTATTCATTCTACACAGGTACTTGTCAAATACTGGTGTCATTTTCTAATAAATTATCTTTAGCTTTCATTACCATATTACATGCCATCTCGTAGTTTATGATATAACTAATGCTAAGTTAATTACCTCCGATCGCCAAGAGGTTATATATTCACCGCAAAGGGCCTATGTATTATGGATCATTGTAAAATTTAGTGGAATGGTACATAATAATTTAAGAAAGAGATCGTTTAAGTTTTGAGAGAAAAGGTCAAAGGAAAGGCCAAGATCACGAAAATTCGATTTTTTTAAAATACCTTTATAGCATAAAAGAAACGGCCTGGTATTGTTCGGTATTCAGGCACAGGGCAGAGGTATGCACACTTATGAAGTGACTAATCTAGTTACACTTGTTATAGTAACAAATAAAAAGATCTTATATAACCATGCGTTCTGAAGAACTTATTTTATATTGAAAAATAATCTATCATTCCTGATGATGACATAATTAATGTCGAAATATAGAATCCCAACACGATGGCGTGTATTTCAATAATCTATACATTAAAGTATAATGGGTGGAGCTCAGTTCTACATTTCCATGCACAGGTTTCTAGTTTATAAACTAATGCTAAGGAGGTTATGTATTTACCCCTGTCTGTCTGTTAGCATATGGATCATCATAAAATTAGTGGAATGATACATAATAATTTCAGAAACATGTGATTAAATATTGGGAGGGAAAAAGTATACAAGGTCACGGATTTTATTATATTTTTTTCACTCTGATAGAATAACATAAAGTAATGATAATGCAATACACTGGCTACGTATTGTTCGGTATTCAGAGACAAAGCGGAAGAATGCACTTTATTTAGCTCCTCTTCTCTAGTTAGACTTGCTAAATTCTGATTTTATATAATTATGCGTTCCGAAGAACGGTCACAAATTGCATCAAGCAACGATATTTCACGTCACTTGTGCGGGGTATTGGGATAAGTTTTCAACTAGCAATAATCACGCCTCGGATAAACCTCATTGGCTATGATATCGCCTCTGCGCAAAAATAACCAGCAAACGCTACAACTTTGGTATTAATTCTACACAGGTAATCGTCAAATACTGGTGTCATATTCAAATAAAGTATATCTTTAGCTTTCATTAACATATTACATGCCTAAATTTTGAAGCGTTTTATAGTAACTAGTATTCTCATTATTGTATATTCAACATTAAAATCTTTAAATTAAGATACACATATACATTATATTTACTATAT
>NW_022744165.1:0-2913 GCF_011630105.1 Anneissia japonica | reverse complement strand
ATTGTTTTGGCAAGACAGTTGTTTGTTCAGAAAGAAATACCAGTACATGATGATTGGTAATTAATGAGCAGAAACAATAGGGCAGCAGACCAGATAATGCCTGTCCTTGCTTGTCATTGCCAGATAAGACAAGAGTAATTGTTGTGGATAAACCAATCAATTCCAGATGGTATTTGCATTTAGCTTCTTTGGCTTGATTTGAGGGATTTATATGTGTTACTAACCTAAGTCACCTCATAACGCTTATCTTTCTCCAGACAGGAAACCAATAAGAATTAAATTGGAAGAGTGTGTTAATGATCATAAATTAATTAATTCTGGACAAAGGGTTTGCTTATTGGCTACATCCTACATGTTTATGCATTAGATATGCTGTTATAGCTATAGTTCTGATGAATATTCATAGAAACCAAAATGTTTTCTCATGAATATTTAATTTGAATTTAACCATTGCCTTTTGTCTAGTGTATTGTACCATAACTTCATTTTTATCAATAGTCTCAAATTTCCACTTGTTTTGTTTATCTTTCTGTTCTCTGTTTGAATATTCACTTGGAACAAAGCCAATAATTAGAGAACAATGCTTTGTGGGTTATGTAGTTGAGGTCGTGACACTTGTGTTGCATGTTCATCTGGTAATCTTATCTAGTGTTGAGGTCTGTCCTTTAAAGGATGTTCGGTAGGCTAATTCCGTGACATAAGTTCCTGTACGTCACCATCATACCTCCTCATATTGATTTTAGAGCCAGTGGTATAAGAACCAACTCACTCATCACAACTTAAAACAGAGTAAAACAGTGTTCTCCTGTCACTTCTATCAAGACAAACACTTGCAGAGGATATTGCTTGTCTGCACTTTAATAGCAAATGATATGATTGGATCTAGCAGATCATGTTGATTTAAGTGCTTACAATTATAAGGCTTAATTTTCTTGCTCTTGTGTTAAAACATCCTATTCAAATCTGTGGTTGGAGGCGAAGTATTATAATGGGAGAGACTTGTCTTTTAAATGCTTTGGACCATCTCAATTCTTACGTAGGTTTTCCGGACCAAACACCTCAAGCAGTTCCAGTCTCCTTGCCCTCCATCACACCCTTCAGTGACTGTGGAATGTATCAAGTCTCTGAGTCATTACAGACATTGAATGATTTTAATGCTGAAGATCTGTTGAACATTAAACAAGAGGACAACACATCTGATTATTATAGTGTCAGCTCATCACCCTGCTCTTACCTGGAAAGCACAACTCCGTCTACGCCACCAGAAATCTACAACCAACCACAGAACTTATTTGAACACACACGGCCCCAGTTTTACACAAACAATTATGGAAGAGGTAAGAAAATCTTCAATTATTCTCAATGTAAATATCTATACCAGCTTTCATGATTGTTCTTGTTTATATAAAGTTACATGTTTTTTGTTAATAACATGTTGATATGATGTGTTATACACTAGCTGAAAAATCCATTCCCTAATGTATATTTGTTGATACATTAATATTTGCAAGCGATTTCTTTTGTTGTTAACATACTTGTATAATGTGCTAATTGCTACATAGCCTTAACTACATATGGATGTTGTTAATAATAATAATAATAACAATAGATAGATTTATATATCCAAAAAACAAGGTCTCTATGTGCTCAAGAAGAAGACAAGTAAAAAATAATGTTTTTGTAATTATAATCTATGCTCATTTTTGTAATCACAGTTACTTTTATGTTAAGTAAAGTTTTCAAATGTTTTATTATTTTCAGTGTATGGATATGATATGTTTGACCCAACGATGGTAGGCTACCATACAGTTCATGTGTCAAAGGTCATGCCAGATCAAATACACCCTCACCGTAATGATATGAATATTCTTAACACCTTAGCGACTAGGACACCATCACAACAGTACCTTGACCAACCATCCAACCCAGTCATCCCAGCCGCTGTTCTTGCTGGTTATTCAGGTAAGCCATTGTCATTGTCAGTTACCAAAATCACTGGACTCACCATATAAAGATAGAACTATGATAAGGTGCTCAGTAGATATTATAGGCATATAGTAAGGGTGAAGTTTTGAGATTAAGGTCTGACTTAACCACTGAGCTTCCCTGAATTTAGAAAAAAAGAAAAATTAATCAATAAGCTCCCATTAATAAAAAAAAAAATTAAAGAATTTGAATTTGATTATTTGGTTATTTTGTTGAATAATTATTGTCATTGTTTATAAATTACCATTGTTATTAGTACGTTTATCAGTTCTAAGGCTTTTTATGTATCAATCCCTCTTTTATTTAAAGTAATGACTGTTGCAATTTTAATAGTTATTATATGTGGGGAAAAAAAAGTTCTTTAGATGTATAGGAATTTGTTTGACCTGATATTGGAAAACATGATTATATGGAGAAGAAGTTTGAACAGGTTTGTAATTAAGATTATAATTTTATGTTGCTTTTATTCAATTTCAGGAAGTGGACCCATCCAATTGTGGCAATTTCTACTTGAGCTCTTAACTGATAAGACATGCCAACACATTATTAGTTGGACTGGTGATGGCTGGGAATTCAAATTATCTGACCCAGATGAAGTTGCACGTCGTTGGGGTAAGCGTAAAAATAAACCCAAGATGAACTATGAGAAACTAAGTCGTGGTCTTCGATACTACTATGACAAGAACATCATCCACAAAACCGCTGGAAAACGTTATGTCTACAGATTTGTGTGTGACTTGCAAAGTCTCTTGGGTTATGCGCCTGAAGAGCTGCATGAGATGGTTGGAGTAAATCCAGCTCGAGATGATGACTGAAATATATTCGCCTTTATAACATCAATTTTTTTTGCATTTCTTTACTTATATTTCTAATATCTTGATGGATATTGGTCTTCTTACAGATAACTGTCTTTCATATTTTAACCAA